>NC_135139.1:15454545-15757575 GCF_051014445.1 Colletes latitarsis | reverse complement strand
TATTTCAATAAAATTTTAAACCATGGACAAGAAACTACAATTTTTATTCACGTGACAAACAGAGGGTGAAAAAATGGTCGACGTTTAAAATTCTAGAGCGTCGACCACCCCCTTAAGATCTCGATCTCTCCTTCCTCGGGCAAGAGGATCGATAGCGACGTTATTAGATCAAACAAGCTGGTCAAAACATTGTTTATAATTTCACATAATTACGCGTTACGCAGTCGTCAATGGTGTATCTCCGACAAAACAACGATTAGAGCATAGAAGGCGGAACGATTGTGCGAAAGGCAAGGCTATTAAGCGGTGAAATTAATACGATATAACATATTTAGCCAGTCAATGTCTGGAACAAATAGCGCACGAAGGATAAACCGTGGAATGTTTGTGGAGAAACGTTCTCTTTTGGCGGAGGCGGCGTAAGGACTGGGAAGAAGAAAAACTGGCGGCGCCGCGGTAACGGTGAAAATCAATGGCAACGACTCGAGATCGCGATGTGGGATGAAATCGGCGGCGAAAACACAGTCGGGGCTCGGCGAGGAAGCCGAAGACAGTCCGTGATTATCTTATCAAATGGCACAGTATCGGTACTCTCGATAGACTATAATTAACCACGGGTTATTTCTATACGCGGCACGAAGAGGAAGGAGAGAGATCGGCTCGCGGAGGAAAGAAAAATCGACGAGTACACCGACGAGGAGGAGCAGGTAGCCAGAAGAAGCCTGTTGTAAACGTCCACTCGCTTCGGGCTCCGGGAATAGATGGTAAACTACATGGCGCTGGTCCGGTCGGCGCGTACACCGAGAAAAACGAGGACCACGCCGCTGAAGGAAAAGGAAAAGGATGAGGAACTGGCGCCGGCGCTCCGCGTTTCTATGCGATCTCGACTACGCTCCTTGAAAATTACACGGACGCACGTGAAAATTGCCTGGCGGCGCGAGTCGAGGAGTTCGATTTACGCCGACGATCCAGCTCTCGAGATTCTTTTTCAGCGCATTGTAATTTCCAGATAACGGAATTACTATGCCCTGGATAATTTATTTATTTCGAAACTAATTGTAGTTTCGATTGTATATATCGTCCGATCCTTTGCTGGATCTCGACCCTGGGCAAGTTGTTTAATGAAAGATAGACTCGATCGAGAATTGAAAAAGACCCAAAGGAAAACATCCTTACGATCAATTTATACTTGGAGTCAAGGTGGCATTATTTAATGTCGCTGATCGAATTAATAAGATCACTGTAGACATGTTTAGTTCTATATATGGACCGAAGGAAAGGGCGGATCCCACCAATCTAGGCGCATTCATGGGTAATACTTCTGAGCAATTCAGGTCAGATGTTCTCGCCGCTCAGTAATTTAAATAAGAAGATCAGATGTGAAATTTTTCTTCGATGTTCAAATGCTTTGATTTCAAGTAGCGCCATGCGCGGTCCTTAATTATGGAGTAATGCGTCGGTTGTCCTGTTTTGAAAGCAGCATACTGTTCCACACATCTCCAGTGAATCAGACTGTTTTCGATCTTGCGATATCCGGACTATGGACGCATATTCGTAATGGGACATGACCAATAATATGTATAAAGTCCTGAAGATTTGTAGATTTTCTCCAACATTTTGAGAACCTTTTTCTAAACGAGTAGTCGTAAATAACTCTCAAATTTGGGATTAAGCATACGGTAGATAATATTATCTCTTTCAATTTTTAATCCTTCTACTTTATGTTGAGTGTTGATTGAAGAATGTACCATTTTGAAAATTTTCTCCCGTGGCTGTTGATGCAGTAAACACGGATAGTGCGCGTTTCCCCTTCTTCAAATGAATTCCAATGTCGTGTTTTAATGTTCTTTTACGCCTACTTCGACAAGGAATACGTTTTCATTTATCGTCGATCGTCGATATCCTAATATTCTAAAATTAAATCCCTCGATTAACATACAAGATGTGAAAATAATTTTATTTCTGCCATCTAAAGAATCTGTCAATCGACAATTTTACTGTTTCGCAAACCTATTAAACGTGTTCGATCTAAAATTGCTACGTCGCGGATTTTTGTATCGTGACTAACGCTATGGCTCATACAGCCATTCTGGTGGGGTCTTTAACTTCAAATCAATGATAATTTCATTCAACAAAAAAATTATGCGTTTTCAATCGTGAAGTCTGGCAGGAATTCTGTCGAAGACAATTTTATTCGAAATAAGACTTTATTGAATCATTCTCGATACTTGACCGTCACACCTCGTAATTTCACGCTTCTCGACAACAGTCGCGATCAAGTCGATCGAGACATAGTCCGATAGTCACAATGCATGATTCTTCGGAAGCAATTTTTAGCGGATGATGCAAGATTTCGTGTCGACTGTGATTTGCATTCGCGTCTTCCGCAAGGTTCCGCGTAAGTCAACGACCATAACGGTTACATTGCGATGCAACGTAAATAGAATCGTTTGCAATTTAAGCGCTCTAAGATTTGCTGTGTACAGTTTTCGTACTGTTATCCGTGGAATGTTCACTGCAGTATCCGGCGACTGACTGCAGTCAACTTCGGCAAACATCTTCGTACGCTATAAATAGAATCCCATAACGTTTTGCTGTTTTACGCATAGACTATCCACGCCGCCTTGAACCATAAGTATTGAAAGAAACTCGTCTGGTATTCCACCTATCTGTAAAAGTATTTTTTGCTTTCCTTGAAACGACCCAAAGATACAAATCTTTTCGAAAACATGCTATTTGTGTCGCAGGATTCAACGAGGAACGATTCTCCGCCACGTCACAACAGAATTAACATATTATTAAGGAAATCAAAAAATAGAAAAAAACAGACGAACGAAGGATCTTACTTGTAGGATTTCTAAATTCTCATATCCTTCTTTTTCATAATTATAATAAGATACCAAGGTTTATTATCTCGATCAACAAGTATAATTAGACAAAGTCATTATTTCATTACAATTTCTTTCTATGAAGCTTTCGAACTTGTGAATTATAATTCTTAACTAGTAAAATAGCAATGTAAATGATTCTTCAAATTCAAAATCTGATCAGTTTCGTGTGAAATGATCCGACAGCGAAATTCTTAGCCGCGCCTGAGTATTATCCACTGTCACATTCGACGTCGTGCATTTAACAGCGGCTTCCTGTGGCATCAAGAATACTGTCTCCGCGTATTCTTTTCTTTTTTTTATATACTCAGGAATGCATTCTCGTTACATGAATTATTGATGGGATCTCGCGCGATGATCCGAGCTTCTATCGACGAGACAGACTCGTTTCCAGAGTGGTTGCAGAACGGATTTGGATCGTCTTCGCGGCTTTCTTTCGACGCTCGGTGGTCGACCGCGTTTCTTTCGCGTTGGCCGCGCGCGATGCTACCGAGTTCACGTGTTCTCCGAGATAATTCCACGGAAGGATCGTTTCTTGCCGCGGCTCTCGTCACTTATTTCTCTGCCAAGGGGTCCGATGGAACTCAAGCTCATGTTCATGGAAGATTCACGGAACACGGGGCGGAAAAATGCTTGCTATTTCTAGTCGACAGGCGCATCCTCGTCGCCGCCACTTCACAAAAAACTAAAGATTCGTATCGTTCTTTTGTATCTCGGGAAACGGCTTCTTTCGCTCGGCTACGTATACCGTAAGACTGATTGCGAAAATTTTTACGACCAGCCTTTCGTGAAGCGCATTAAATTCTTTCCGGAAATCTTTAACCAGCGTCAACTTTAAACAAAATAAGACGAATACAGAAGTCTTTTTGCATTGTTGGATTTATCGTGATTTTAATCAAATTTACAGTACATGCATTACATTTGCGACAATGGATGACAAAAATCGCGGTAATCTCGTAATAGCGCAGACGTTATCTCGGCGCACGGGAAATGTTTGCAGTGTGATTGAACTTTGCATTGTGTGTTCACGAAGGTCTCGACGGACGGTCGGTTTCTCGAACTTACTGAGGACGAAGTTCTGTTGAAAATTACGGATACGGCCAAATGTAACGTAAATTATGACATTTATAGAAAGACTGCATGAACACGAAGGTTTCGATAAATTTTTTCAGACGCTTTCCAAAGTTCTTATGTCATTGCATGTTACGAGCGTGCACTTCGTCGGTGACAAGGACGCAACGAAAACAATTGCAAACACTTTAAAAGTTCAGTGTTTGTGTTCACGATTTATTTCATGTTTAGAAAACGAAGGTAGAGTAAAAATTGAGAAGTTTTCGATCGTCTCCAAAATAAAATTGGAAGTTTTGAAAATATTATTGTAGACGCATTAAATATGAAATAAGAATATAGTTATCTATTTGAGAACATAAATATAAAGCTTATGTGCGGTATTTGTCACAGTGTCGATTAAATAACGGTTTTCCTGTACAAATAACACCCTGTTTATCATACAATGGCTTCATACGAATTGCTCATTAAAGGGTAATTGTGATTCCGAGGAGGACACCGAAAATCTTCCCATGTATCTTAATTTGGAAAGAATTCGCGTACATCTGTCGTTACAACGTCCTTGTTACCATAAGAGGAGGTTAATTGTGTAGGAATTGGTGTGTGTGTTGATTGGGTATATGTCCTTGAAGTAGTAATAATCGGCAAGGAAGCGCGACAAACATATTTAGCATTAAAAGCTAATGAAATAGCTTTAATATAATATTTATTTTTTTTTTTTTTTAATAAAAAACTCTTCTCTGAACCTGCAATTTTTTGTTTTACTTTCAAACAAGAAAGTATAAGCATAAGAACGCAATTTTAGAGGCACTCGATCAATCATCGCATCGAGGAGGATACTAATAGGAGGATAAATATATTTTCACAGCGACGTTTGCGTTTTATAAAATGTTTTAGAAAAGGAAAGGGCCCGTTCAAAGTAATTGGTTTCAAGCCTCGATAAGCTGAAATCCATCACCGCTTAACTAGGTTATTGTGAACGCTCGATAAACTCGAGATTGGTATTCATTGGTCTTGATCAACTTAATCGCACATAGATCTACCTGTTGGTCGACGCGGATAATGCAAACGCAGTCAATCCATTTAATGATGAATAACGGATTCGATCATCGACGTAGAAAGTGAAATAGCGAGGAGGCACAAAATAGTTCGGTAATGCTGTTATGCAATGCTGTAATTCAAACGAAGCAACGATACCTTAAATATTGAACAATTGATTCCCCGGACGTGGAGAATAGAAAAAGAAAATATTTGCTGTTTCGTAGAAATAGAAAATATTTTCTATTTAATACCGATTGTTCGCGCGTCGCGAGTAAAACAGTTACACTTTCTTGCAGTGTGTTGTATCCGCGTCCGTAAATAGCTCGAATAAAATGGTAAACCGGGAGTGTGCAGTAGCGGCACTATTTTTTGCACGATTATAAAGGAGAAACGGCTGAACAAGAGAGTAATGTGCTTGATAAAGTGAATGTACTGACCAACGTCTACGATGTGCTGAAGCGTTGGAAATCGCCTTTTAACGCGCAACGAAATCCTTTGCAGCGTAATGACATACGCGAGGACGGCGTACCTCACGATGTTTCTCCTCATCAGTCTCCCTCTCTCGTCCTGCAATGTGAAAACATTTCAAAATTATAACTCCGATAATTGTACTTTGCAGTCGTAGAACGCAACGCGCTCGGGACGCTTACAACAATTAAGAATATGCATTCACGAGCGTGCGTGCCGTCACGATTTATTAGCCGATGGTCACAGGATAATAATTTAACGCGCGATTCCATAAATCACGCTAATGGCTCTTATTGAAACTTGAATCGCCTCGCATATCCTTTGACACGGAGAATGCGCCAGTAGATAGTTTATCAACATATTGATTGCCACGTTACCGTATGGGTGACAAGATTTTTTTACTAACAAACTAAGGAAAATTAATTCTCAAGTTGAGACGTTAAAGAATAAAGCTAAATAGGATTCGTGACACGAGCTTTTTGGGGTATGCAGTTTACAAACGTCTAAAAACAAAATTTTGGATTGGTCGAATTAAAATTGTGGGTATAGTATAGACAAGTTTATTTCGCAATTTTTCAGAATCCCAAATGTCGTATATTTAAAAATATTACATGTGCAATTTTTTTACCCTTATCTCACTAGTCCTATCGAATCATTGATTCTTTTAAATGGGTAACCCCTTAACGTCGAATGTCCTGAGTGTAAGGCAATGATTAATGGTCCGGGTAGTCTCACTAATAGGTATAAATATATTTAAGTCGAAATTTATACTCTTTATCCTCCTTTTTATCATAACAATTTTCAAAATAATCTATGACACGAAGATATTCAAATTTCAGAATAGGTTTTCAGGGAGCATAAGGTTGTCGGGCTCATTTATTTTTTTAATTGAAATCCTTTGTATGATTTTGCAAAGACTGCTTAAAAATCGCTAGTTTAACTAAGCTCCCGATGCTTCCAACGAAAGTTGAAACTAGACATAGAGATTAAAACGCTTCCAGACGCTAAATTATGCGATTAAACCTCGGTAGTCTTACCTCATGAAATTCGAACGTGCTTAACACACGTTGACAGCCATGTTACCCGGATATGCGTGACACGTAAAATCCACAGGAGATCTCGTCACCCGAATACTGGTGACGCTTATATTTTACTATGTTACGAATTATATTAGTCCGTATTTTGGTTAGATTGTCTCGATGCACATGGTCTTACAAAATCAATATACAACATATGCAAATGTGTATGTGTATGTGTATTTACCAGAAATGATTGTAATTGACTCCCTCCATCGAAAATAATTTTTCGTGAATAATTTGAAATTTTTTAATTTAATTTTTTAATAACTTTTTAACGAAGCCTCAATCAACAAATTGATATTCTTGATTTTCGTCTTATTTTGGCCTCTAGAATCTCCCATTAAAATTTTTCCCAGGGGTGGCCGAACATCCTGTATAGTATAAAAATATTTTTAAGTCGGAAAATTCTGTATATTTCCAGAAATATCCAAAGTTCAAATTCAATGTTTTTTGACCAGATTGACAATATACCTCGATTCTATAATATCGTGGGACCTGCAGATTTTGTCTGATTATGATGTACAATGTTATAACACATCGACAATAACAATGGTTACGAAAACAACTTACATCTTCAAACCAATTATGTATTATTCTACGAAAAAAATACGTAGAAATGATAGTGCTAAGTTATATACTTCTAAATATTATACGTTGCAATAGTTTTTATTTTATAAAATTCAAGGATGACCTAGTTTTTTAGTCAGACTACAACACTCCCTTAAGCTTCTTAAACACGAATTAGCAGGCGTTCCCAATTTTGTATTCGTGAAAGTTACGACTTATCATTACGAAACATAATCTTGCTGGCGAGACGAGTGTCTGGCTCAATTTCTGTCTACGTTTCTCAGGGTCACTAGGTGCCTCCGACGTTACCATCACGATATTCTTTCTTAATTCTTTTCCTTCAGACACGACCTATCTTTTCCCATTTATTGTACATCCAAATACCATAGCTCTGTCTGCCACAGTCCTATTTATTACTATAACTCATCTACCTTCACGATTCGCTCCCAATCAACCATTAATTTATTAAAGTGCATTTAACTTCCTTGAGTGCACTGTTATCACTTCCATGAAATAACTCTTTGCTATTCTTCTGCCGATACTATTTCCATTTTGTAACTTTCGTCTTCAAATTTCATTTCTTATTCCATATTTTGTATTACTTTCATTCTTCTTATTCACGAGACTAGGCTAATAACGGCATGTAATTGTACTTTACCTTTGTACCTAACGTATACTTACTTTTAACCTTTTGCGAACGGCATTTGCATATAATAGATAATATACCTTTCCAAGGTATTAAAAATAAGATGTATATATTGAGTAAAGTAATTTTCAGATATCTGTTATTTTTCTGCATTCTCCTGACAGTTCGTGTTCCAAAATGTCCGTCCGGAAAGGGTTAATTCTATACATTAGTTGCTACTTTTTCTTTCTACTCGGTCCTAATTTTTTGACACATTCAAAGTTGATACAATATTATTATTATTATATTCGTAAGGGTGTGCTAAGCAAATAAATTCAGAACGAACGGAAATAGATATCAACGATCCGCGCTCACTTCAAAATTCGTTTCCTAGGCTGCACGAATGCCGGACACGTTTCCCGTATGGCTTGTACACACTTTCCCCTCGTTCCTTTGGCCCGTGGTCGCGAATCGTCGGCCAGTTTCGAACCGTTCCAGTATTAATCGGAGGAAAAGCCCCCCGGTGGCGCCTGCCGTCTATTTTTCCTTTCGTTTCTGGCCAACGACGCGCTCATTTTGTAACCGATCGGCCGTTTTGTAATCACCGATCGCGCAGTGAACGATCGTGCTCACCGAACGGAATGTAAAATTGATCAGACATCGTGGGCGAACGATTCCTGGATCGAAATTTTCCACGAGATCACAGATAAGTCGCGTAATCCGAGGGTTTTCCTTATATAACTTTCTTCGAGTATCCGCGACGATTCTTTCTGCCGCCCGAACGATCATCGGTAGTCTAATTGAACGTCGATTCAAGGCGATTCGTTACGTATGTAGACCACGATGAATTCGGATGAAGCATTTTGTGGATCGAGGCACGTCTCGTACGTCCGATATAATGCATGCAACAGCTGAAGAAAGTTTGTCGAAACTAAAATTTTCGAGCAGCTAATAACACGTGGACGGTGAACGTTACGCGAGCCACGTGCCGATTTAGAACGATTTGCCGCCATCTGTCGAAGAAAGTTGCGCGATTCGAGCAGCGATATCATTGAAAGTGATAGAAACGATTGGACATAGGGTAAACGTACGAGTAATCGACACGTCGTGGGGTATGTAATGGTATGTCGTGCTTAGAAATTTTTTAATTTGGATAAAATTAAGATTATTAGATTATTAGAAATTAGGAAATAGTATTTATCTAAAGGAAAAGTTGAAAAACATGGCCTGGTGATCGATTCTTCATAATAACGATTCGTCCTAGTTATTACTGTGGAATCGAACCAATGTTTAGCAGTAACACAAAATATTGCCACTTTCTCGTTTCTTATTGCTTTAATATATTACAGTGGTCCATAAATTTTCGTTCCTTTTAGTATTATTTTTTTATGACTCTTCGAACTGACTTTTATTTTATTTACATAGATGATATATCATCTGAATATTTTAAGAGAAAGGGGTGTTTCTATGTGAAGATATCAGTCGAAAGTGTAAAATAAAACTTTTTCTTACGATACTTCGTTTTCGAGATAATTGAATTTGCCTGGCGTGTCTGTCCAGTACTCACGCTTTCTACTTGCTCGATTGAATTTTCGAAGTCTATTTTCTCGAAAACAAAGCCTCGTATGAAAAAGTTTTACATAACATTTTCGACTAATTTTCTTACGTAGAATCATCCTCTCTCATTAATAATATTTTACGTACTATCACATTATAAAATATATCAAATGATATTAAAAATAAAAGTGTAAGAGACGATGATCGCTGGTTTGTTGGCTATTATTTATACGTTTATCTTAATTATAATTGATTAATTGTTGACACGAGCGTTTCAAGACTCTGACGTTGTTTTGTACTCTGATGCATGAATTGTTCTTCGCGTGAATGATGAAACATGAATGACTAGTACAAGTTACGGGCATGTCAACTATCTACATTGTTTCGATTAATAAATACACTTTTCACGTTATCCTCGTTCTCATCGTCTTCTCTCTGTTTATTCAGAGACGCGAAAAAAATGGGGTTAGCTACATTCCACAAAGAGGTTTTCTTTTAATGTGTCACAATTAGAGGCTAATTAGTTTCGCCTTCGGAGAGGTTCTTCGCATTCTTCGCCCGAGGCGACGCTACGCTATCAATCTCTTCAGACGTGTAAAGCTCATCTGAGAATTTGCTTCAAAGGTTGCTCTGTTTGTAGGACTTCTAAATGCTCGTGGTTCTTTTACTTTATTCGGCAAGAATAATTGGGAACCGACGTTGTTATGGTCGTGATTATGCAAATGTTATGCAGAAACTTGAATTTCGCCTGTATTTTTTTAGACGTAATTCCTAAAGGTAAAATAAGGAATTCATTTATTCTGAGCAGAACATGGGAATATAAATGATCCAAATTTACTTTTAAAATTCGATAATTCAATAAACTGGTCGTTCACTTTCCCAAGTGTTTTTGTTCATACTACTGATTTTACTGAATTTAAGTGGTATTATGATCTAATTTTGAATAATATGAATAATAACGAATTCCATGACTTTTCTGGATTCTGCCCCATGGTTGGTCGAGGCGTTAGTTTCCGTAATGGACGATCGAGTGCTTTTTGCCCTGTTCGGTTCCCGTCCGTTCGAAAGACAAACGTCCCTTCTTACACGGAATGCCGCGACTTAACGTCGCGCGTGTAAAAATGCACGGCTTGGCAGCTTGAAAAGGATCCTCTTCGAAGGCAGGAGGTGGAGAGAAGGCGAGGAGTCGAGCCATCCTTCTCACTTCGGGGCCTGAATTCCAATTAGATTTCAATGAAAGGCACCAGCTCAGAAGCTCGTGCTGCCCACTCGACGCTGCTCATTCACAAATCCGATACTTTGCGTTACGTGACTACATGACTGAGCACGGTTCTCTGTACGTATAAAACTACAGTCCCGTTCCGTGGCTGGAGACCTTGCCCGTTGGCTGGCCGCGTGCAGAAATTCCGTTGCAACTCCTGCGGATGGCGGCGACGCTGGGTATCGTTCGCAATTCGAACAGCACGAGCGTCGACTTTCTCGCGTGATGCGAAAATCGGAAGCCTCGAAATGCATGTTACGTCGTCCAGTTAACGAAGAATTGCTCGCGCGTGTAATTATTTCACCGTTCGCCCGGCTCGTGGCGGTTACTAACAAGTTGTAAGTTGGATCAACAGCGAGAATGGACGACGGCCAGAGAACGCCTGTGAACGGGAACGTCGCACGAGGAAGCGATCCGCTACGAAGGACTCGATCGATCGCTTCTTGTTCTATTAATACAAAACACCGGTAGAACTGGCGGCTGGTTTTACACCATGACACTTTGATTCGTCGATTTCTAGCAGGGATGGGCAATATTTTATACGAATAACAGATAACGAAGAAAAATTGGCGTATAGTAGTATATCCGTGACGTTTATTGGATCGAACTGTAAAATATTTCCTTCTGTAGTTCCAATTTTAATTTTCAACGAGTAACGGACGAACAGTCGTTTACCTGATTTATTTTTTAATTTTGTGGGAGCGTAGTTAGTGACAGAATAGAACAGTAATTTGCTAGGAAATACGGCGAACATAAGAATTGAGTCGTTGATCCCTGAATTAATTAAAATAATGATGGATAATAAAATTATACCAACACTGGTGCATTCCATACGGAATTTTTCAAAATGTGCACGCCGATGCACCATCGGAGCAACGAGGTGTGCACAACGCGTAGGTTCATCCTTCTTTCTCGTTACGATATACGTTGCACTTTCACTTCGACATTGTGTCATTGACCACGCGTCTCGGGGATCGTTCTTCGACGAATTCGTAGTTTCCGGCCAAAGTGAGTTTGACTTTGGGGAACCCCTGCCTTTCCTTCCTCAAAAGGGCGCCTCATTGTCGTAACATCTCACGGCGGGACAAAATTCAAGACAGTTGGGAATAAAGTCATATTTTTTCAATAATTAATAGTGTTACCTAAATATTGCAAAATGTGGGGTTAGATATCAGTGGTCTGACAAAAACGCGCGTGGAAATGCTGAATTTATTTATTATTCTTTTAAAAAAATTATTTTTAAGAATACTAAAACCTAACTGATGAGTCCATCAGCGAAATCTATACGAAACGCCGATCAATTTATGTAAGAATTTTATTTTGATATTCCACACCCGGAACTCGTTATTAAAATTTATCTGAGCCCATGATTGTGCTTCCGGAGTGAAAATTCTAGATACGTAGTTTTCAGTAAAATATTCTTCTTCCTGAGTAGTGAAACATCAGATTGGTCAAACATTTCGATTATATATTTAAATCGTTGATAATAATACACAAAATTTTTAATACAGTCAATCTATTTATTTCTTAAACAGCGTAAAATTTAATCGTTTTCAATTAGTTACGCTTGGAGTAAATAGCTCATGCTAGTTAGTAGATACATTGTCTATATCGAAAAATAGTAAAGCAATCACTTCTTCAGACGCATACAAAATGCAAACTCCGTACGAGATGCAGGGATCAGCATCCGAGGGTTAATTAATGCGGAGTTCACAAATTACATTCGAAACGATACGGCTGCATCGTTCGTGTAGAAGTGAACTTTCGTTATCGGTTCGTTCGACGCGATCAGAGAAAGTAACGATAATGGACGCCAATTTCTCGCTGGTCGTGCACCGTACAGCGCGAGCACGTGTAGAAGAGGTTCGAATCGCGTGCCAAGGGTCGCGCGAACATCGTGGCGCGCAGGGGACCCCGTCGTTCCCGATTGTCCGTTAACCCCGCGCAAGAAGACCAAGAAGATTCGCTCGGTTGCCAATTATGGGATGATCGTTCCACGCATTTTTTTTCGCTCCTGGGCGTGGCGTGACTCCGCGCTGGCACCTACTTGGGTTAACGACACCGAAACGTGTCACGGCAATTCATTAGCGTAATGAGACGAACGCGACAACGACGACCACGACTATTCGAGCAAGGCTGCATATATCGGCGATTCGCGCGTCTTCGTATACCGAGAATTTCGTCTTAGACACTGAAGACAAATATCCTGGAAAACTGGCCAGAACTAGCTAATAGAGACTAAGTGTTCTTCCACCAAGAAATTTCATAAAGTATTAAAAAATAAAATGTTCTCATCCATCCTTCATATTCATCTGGCATTGTAACTTTGATTCTTTGGAGATCTGCAAAATGCATCTTTGAAAATTTTATGCTAAAGAAGTTGGACAGTTGTAGAGGAATGGGATTATCAAGTTTCCTACGAGATGGCAAAGTAGATCAAAAAGTCTTCTATACATTTAAACAGAATGACTTGCTTCTTACTGAAGATCACGACAATACTGCTTTGCTTAGCGCGTCTTTTTCTTCGTACTTACGTTTCCAGGAATCGCGGCGCTGATGAAGAGAGCTAAGTTGTCGGGCCAGGGTAATAATTTGTACTGCTCCCACCATCGTTTCACGACCAGACTCACATAAAATCCCAGGACGAACGACATCGGTATCGACTCACTGGAGTTCCCGAAGTAGTATCTGATCTTTTCGAAGATTCTGCAACAAACAGTTATCGACGATTCTTATTGGGCTCTCGTGTTTGCGCGATGAGAAACTAACGTTCATCCCACCTACTTTCTCTCTTTCTTCGAGAATAGCGTTCGAACCTCTTCCATTCCCTCGAAAGAACAATTAACGCCGCAATACGGCCGTTGAAGCGAATCGATAGTTTATACAAATCGTTACGGTTAAATATTTGTATAGTTGCTCGCGTATCGCGTGTGGTAGAGTTCTTGCACCGCCTCGCCTACAAGTGGAGCAAGGTTGAGGTGATACCGTCACCAACATGACCACTACCGGTCGTACATACCGGTAATTATTAGCAAATGGGAATTTCCACTAAGATTTTACAACGACCGACGAAAATTCTATTAACAGTTTTATTTTCTACTTTTGGCGTTTGGAGAACCGATGTAAACATAAGGGACAGTTGCCGGAATCGTACCCCATTGATTATCATTGATAAATATAGAAGGCTTCTGACATTATAAATATGAAATACAAAAATGAGAAGTAATCACATACATTACATGTAACTTTTGACCAATTTATTTTAAACAATTACAACCTAACAATATAGTGTTAGTCAATTTCTTTTAATTTGTCTGGAATAGGGATTAATAGAAGTTATATTATGGATGTGTCGTAAATTCGATTAAGAAAGTGAAATTTATCGGTCGAAATTTTTAAAATGCACGATGGAAAGGGTCTTTGTATCGTTCCCTTTTTGCAGATCCCTCATGTCATTGTTCGGCCTTGCGGGGCCCTAAGCCAACCCGAAACCGGCCCTACGGATCTAAATTTAGAACAGGCGAATCGAAGCGAGAGAGATCTTTTTGCATCCACGGACCCCGGCTCGTGCTTCTTTATCTCTTTTTTATCTCGGTATAAATAACAGGTTACGTTTTTATGCGTTTTTTAATGCTGACTGCGGACGAGTCTGCAGGCCGTTTCAGGCTGTAACGTTTCGCGCAACTTGCACGGGGGAGAGGAACAATTTCATTTACGATATCCGTGATTTAGGTTCGCGCAATGTATCCGGAGTACGTCCATAAAATACTTTTCCTCTAATATTTTTTACGACTGCCATTATATAATTAAAATGCACGCGCAATAATTTATGTTGTATAAGTTTCTTTAAAGGGGTTTCCTTACGTCTCGGATGAAAAAAATCTTTTTCATTTTCTCTTTCGACGTTTCTTTTTTAAAGCTTATGATTTGAAACACATTCCTAGTCCAATTCGATACGAGAAAATGTTTGAAATCTGTGCTGTACTCTTTCGAATTGCGTTTGTTAGATGTCAAAACATGTTTAGAGTCGTTACGTGGAAACATTCAAATTTCGTCTGAAGTAGTATTATCTGAATAATTTTTCTTCAAATAGAAGCCACACTTATACAAGGTGTTCGGCCACTCCTGGGAAAAATTTTAGTGGGGAATTCTAGAGACCAAAATAAGACGAAAATCAAGAATACCAATTTGTTGACGAAGGCTTTGTTAAACAGTTATTAACGTTTAAAGTTCCGACCGTACTGAATTTTTTTCTAGAAAGTGAGTAGGATTTCGGGGGTATGTCTATTCACCAAAAATGATTGTAATCGACCCCCGCAACCGAAAATAATTTTTTCAGAATCAATTAAAATTTTTTTTTTTCGTCGAAAAATTTAGGCACCTGTCGATTTTTCTTAAAAATTCATTTTTCAGTTTTAGTAATTTTGTTTGACGCCCTACAGAAAAGTTGTCTAATACTTTTGTGTAGGTACCCATGAGCTCTACTTCAGAAAAAAGTTTCATTGAAATATATTCACAATTGTAGGAGTTATGGTTGTTTGAAAATTGAACCATTTTTATGGGGTTTTTCTCATTTTGCGGGGTCAAGGACCAACTTTTCGATTATTTTTGCGATTTGTACATATTCTACACTAAAATACGCGTCGATTGCTTTTTTAAACATTAAAATCGTCCAATCCGTTCAGAAGTTATGACGTTTTAAAGATTCGCATGAAAATTCGGGCAGACGTTTATGGCCAGAAATTATATTTTCGGTAAGGAATTTTTTTCTCGAAACTGAGTAAGATTTCGGGGGTATGTCTGTTGGCCAAAAATGCTTGCAATTGACCCCTGCAACTAAAAATAATTTTTCCAGAACGATTTGAAATTTTTGAATTTAATTGTTAATAACTTTTTAACGAAGCCTCCATCAACAAATTGGTATTCTTGATGTTCGTCTTATTTTGGTCTCTAGAATCCTCTATTAAAATTTTTCCCAGGGGTGGCCGAACACCCTGTATAGAATTAAATCTGTTTATATTTATTGTTTCCAGTTACTGGATGAGGCCCAATTGTGTTCATCGATTATAGAGACGTTTTTGTTAAGGTTTTATACAGCCATTATTTTACTATAACTTTGGCATTTTGTCAATTTTTTGAATGGAATCTTTTTGTACAATTCCTGTACCATTTTTTCTTGCCATCAAAATAGTATAACTCGTAATTACTTGAATTGACATTTAGTTTTGCCATTAACAGTTGTTCCGCTTCGTGAATCGACGTTCCCCGTTTATCTGTGCGCCGTAAAAAGGCCGTGGTAAGGAAACGACAAATGAAACGCAACCGTAAAAATGGAAGAGTTAACCAGCTGTGCAGGGGAAACAGAGAACCAACGGTATTAATGCTAATAAAACAAGGCCACCATACATTTGTCGACGTTAACTGATGAAATGTAATCGCAATCGGAACATTGGAGACTAAGGCTTTGTCGTTCGACCAAGGTCGATGCTGCGTGGGTTTATCGGCCGGCATAAAATTCACGATTATGGCAGTTCATACCCACGCGTCATCGAATTTATTTCCAATTGGAATCAGATAGAATCGATACATTGTTTCCGTCGAGTTCCCGAGAAACTATTTGCTTCCCATTGGTTGAAAGATATTATCGTATGATGGTATTGTTCGAGTAACGTACGAACTGATTGTAGGAACTATAGTGGCCTACACTTTCAAGTGAAAATGGTAAGAAATTGTACTACCGCGGGATAAGAATTGTTGCAGATAAATATTGGTGCAAATAATTGTGTCTCAGTTTTTCAAATCAGCCGGGAATTTAATTTAATGAAACTTAAGAAAAACTGCACCAAAGGTTTTATAGGAAATCGTGAAAAGGAGTATTTTCATTCACCAATATGTCTGAGTACCAATGCAGCGACCTACATTTTTGTTCGACATTGATACTGATTGTTTAAGGTTTTAACCTTTTTACGTCTTCAATTTGTCGCAGGAAGATATTCAAATGAACGTGTACATGTACTCACACCCGCTGGTGCTCGCTGAGCGCATATCGATATGTGAGATTGATGACGTAGTAGACGAACAGGTAGGCCAGCAGTTCTCGCCAAATTAGTTTGTACACGGAGCCCCGCCATCTGCAAAAATAAATACAAAGAAACGTGATGAGTATACAAATATTATTCATGTCGTTAGAATTTTCAAATACTATCGCGTTATAGCGATCACGATGAGCAAAATCTTATTTATAAAGAATACGTGGTCAGTGGAAATAAGAATTAACTAGATTGAACATTTAAACGCTTCTTTTTACAGATAAATATATCCGGTAGTAATTACAGAGAACACGGTTTTTATAACATGAATATTAATAACAAAATCAGATAAAAATCTGAATACTATTATACAGTTTCCTACAACTCCATCGAGGCCAAATGTTAAACAGTTTGTTCTTAAGATCCATAGTCAGTCTTTGCATAGTTCAGATCATAGATCACCTTTGAGTACGTATATTTTGTTAACTAGATTTTATATTATGTTATAGCATGCAATATAGTATTTCATTCCCATTTCTTTCCGAATTATTTTGTATTATTTGGTCCACTAGCGAAGAAGATTACGCATCACAATTCTAGACTATTTACCACCCAGTTTTTTATTTCATACGAAAATTAAGAATGGCGAATTTGTATTTAAGGTTTCATATCCGAGTTATTAATTGCTGAAAACACGCGAAGAAATGATCGATCGTAGAAGATTTTTCATAGAATTCAAAGCATTATAGATCAATGTTTTTGTTATATTATAGAATTCATATTAGAATATCCCCTTAATAATTTCTTCTCTTGTACCTGCGAGCAGTTTCCATTTCGCGGATTCGTCACTTTGCATTTCGGTGGTCAGCGATCGTGATGAAACGCGAAACGGTCGGCGGCTTTCGACAAACAGGCATTCGTCCGTTTAGAAATTAGATTGCAGAAAGTGCGTCGCCAAACGATCATGTTTCGACGATAACGACGGTACGGATTAAAAGCAGCCGTGGTATATTTGGGATCTGTTGAGACCCAACCGAATGTGTGTCAGGGTTAGATCGATTTTACGAGCTTCGGGTCCACTGAATTCGCAATAATTTCGTGTCGAAACACTTCACGAATGTATCCACTGTCGTTTCTTTATATCGCAAGTGCATGCGTCTAGTTTCGTCGTCGTTCGCCCATTTTATAGTTATTTTAACCCCGGCTGTCTAAGGTTGAAATCAATGAAGGCCGACAGTGTCAAAGGATTTTTCGTCAATACCAATCACGAGGCGATGATGACTTTAAATTCAAATCTCGCAGACTGTAGGTACACCACGACGAAACGTAGTTGCAAACGAGGCCAAAGTGAAGAGTCGTGTATTATCGAGGACCGTGCACTCTTGCTATATCTACATTGTTTGGCTATACGCACATACACGCGTGTAAATGCGTCGACAACAGTCGTTTGCCGATGAAGCATTTATTTTTTCCGTTAAGCACGTTCCTTTTACTGCACACACAATTTTAACAATCAGACGCTCACGTTGTTGCAAGGAAATTCATGGAGAATATTAGGTTAAGCGGAAAGTTCTGTGTATATTGATCGATGCAAGGTAGAAATTTAAGAAAATGACATCTGGTGTAAAATAATTTCTTTCTGCATATAATTTTACATAACAAAATCAAATTTTCAACCCTGACGAGCATAGAGATCCCTTATGACAGTGTTTCTTAAAGTAACAATAAACTTAGGAGAACGTGTGGGCTCATTAGGTGGGTGTTAACAATGTAAATCAAATGCAATACCTGAAGAGCTCAGGTTTAATTTCATCAAGTACATAAATCATTCATTTTTAAACATTAATGTGCCCTGTAGGAATGTACTTTAAAATAGGTTTCTTTAAAACGATAATTTTTCAAAAACAATCCCATTCGATTTGTTAGAAAAATGATTCAAACGGCGTAAGTTGCTTTTAACTGTGCCAGATCAGAGAAACGCGCTTCGATGGCATTGAAAACCTCATAGAGAAAAAAAGCTATGAGAACTGCGTCGGATATCCGGTGCATTCAGAGCACTTTACCCTAATGTGTTCGCAAGACCGTAACAACCTGGTGTTTGATCGCCGTTTTATAATTACTCGTCTGCGTATCACGATGGAAACATTGTATTTTATAGACATTCGGATATTCTCGAAACGCCTAGTCATCGATCGTGTCAAATGATAATTTAAACAGCGCGTGAAACTCGTCTCTAGATTTCGGAAATGAGTTCCTTGAAGATGTTTCTATCAGTGACGAAATCTTCTTAGAAGGAACGTTATTAATCGGATTATAAATAGGGTCCAGGAAAAAAGAATCCGTTGGGAACGTGTGAAAGTATAGCGGTACATTTGTGATATCTTTCGGAGTATGAATACATCGAATTCCAACGTTCCTCGAACATATTTCGAAATTTCATGAACGACACTAACGCACGAACCCTTGCGCGTAAACCCATCGAACGTCAACGTTTCGACTCGGTTTCTCAATCATTTTTTGGACGAATTCGCAATACGCGACGAATCTTACGCAAGTTTCGCCTTTTAGACGAAAAAAAGGGCGCGCGCTAGGAAAATACACGAATATCGTGTTGTTTCATTCTTTATGTGTCAGTGGGTCATGGTAGTAAGCATTGTCCCACACGATTCATACGTCGCGGTACGCGACCACACACCTGTGAAACCACCACGTGTGTGAATGCGTGTTACACGCCCAACGTCACATTTGTATCAAAGTTGAGTACATAGTAGACAATCGCATCGTTATTACTTTTGTAGTTGATTACTGAACGTAATCGTGACAACCATAATCATTGATTGTCGCTAGAATTAAACAATAATTATAAACTATCTTTGTAATCTATAGTCGTTAATCACTGACTTGCAAAAACAAAATAAACGAAATTGTAGTTAGATAAGTGTTTTTCTCACCACGTTTCTACGGTGAATAAAATAGATGCATCTTTGCAATTAAAGTTCTTATCTAGAACTATTCATTACGTTACTCGTGTAACAAGAATTAAAATCTAAAAATAATTCTCAGTTCTTTCTTTTTATATCTTCCACGGTTCACGCATGATAATAAAACGTCTGCGTTAAAATCTTGTATCCCATTAATACAATCGTCTTCCTCTTCGTAATTTTTTTCCACCCTTGTATCTTCTGAAGTAAATTTATAACAAAACTTCATAACAAACACATAATTTAGTAATGATTTTATATACATTATGAATGTACAGGGATTTCGATTTAATCATTTTGTAATTATGGTCGTAAATCATTAATCGAATTACACGTTTCGATCAAGACTGGTTTGTACACATAAGAGCGTACGCTGGTACGCGATCGAAGCAGTCGTCGCTCGTACTTTGACCTTCGTTAAATTTACGATTTTTGTCAGGAACGTGGAATACTCGAGTTTAATATATGGACACTTATACACACGGTCAGCAACGTTTGAACGTCGCAAACACGTTCATTAAACGATCCTCCGATTGATTCATTTGACAAAGAACGTTAATATAACGATGGACTCAGCGCGTTTACCGCATCATCATTCTTCAATCTGTGGTCTTTGGAATATCTAAAAGTGATTGATTTGCTTCGATAATAGATCTAAACATTATTTATTCTCGTACTGTAATATATCGCCAAAGAAATTAGTTCTTCGTTCGTAATAAAATTTACCCGACTCTGGAGGACGGAAATGAACTCTACAAATAGAAATATGTCGGAGGATGTCGCACCACGTGGTATATTACGTAGTACGTATTGATCATAGACTACGCGGTAGTTTAAAATTGCGCAGTATAGTAAATATACGTATATCCTTTTTTTATTTTTTTTATGAAGATTTACAATTTAAAAATAATTTAATTAAAGGAGTTTAGAGTTTTAACGTTTCAAGTCATATTATGTCAAAATCGTGATTGTCGTCGCATCCTGAAACATTGATCGTAACTTCCATTTGCAAGTACACAGTTTATGAAAATAAGTGGCAGTGAACGACTCACCGCGTAGCTAGGAAAACTTGTTTTTATTCTTCGTGATCGTTCGTATACGGTTGACCTGTCGACCGTTTCCGCCCTCGCCGATGTCAAGCGATGGCGCATCTCGCGAAGATTTGCGCGAATCGCTAAGATTCCTCGGTTGAACGGTTGATTTATGAAGTAATGCATAATGATGTACAAGGATGAGCGTAATTAAGCAGACGACCCGATGGCGCTGCATACTTTATAAGCACCGCTAACGATGATGTTTTGAGTGTTACGTCATTATCTAGCTGCGATTCTCGTGAATTTGTATATTCAGTCGCGAAGGTGTCGTCGTCCATTCGCTGGTACGATCCGAGTGGACATCGAGACGCGTTCCGATTCGCACAATACCGATAATTTTCCGTAAATTCAGTAAATCTCAAACAGTAGCAAACTTGTAAGGCATAAACAGATAGGAGTTGTATTTAACGTGTTACGCAATGGAGGAAATGATCTCGAACTGTCAATTGAGTTTCGTGCAATTGTAGTTTCTATTCTCGTATAAGATTGCGTATTTGGTCTTTGTCAGATGTTCATGTTTGATGGAATGTTTCTGTTTAAGTAATGAAGAATCGTAGAAAACATTGAATTATGATGCATATTTTATAGATGATGAATGGTCGAAAAGTAATAGATTCAAGCAACATAATTAATAGAATAGTAACTAACAATCATTAATGATATTTCTGTATAATCTAATAGTTTTAACCGCATTCTTACTTGCACTCGTAAGCCATTCAAAATTATATCCCATCCACGCTATCCCCTCTATACTATTCATATCTCGTCCTGACGAGAGAACTGACCCACCATCTTCTTGTGGTTTCCATTGAGCAATGACATTCTTACTTCACAATCAAACAAGAAGCAAACTAATTTTACATATCTGAGATTACGAGGAAAGTGCCTTTATTATCATATTTTGCAATGGATAATTTTTAACATTAAAATTTGCATGATTGTAAAAACCAATAGGAATGAATATTTTCATTAAAATATCGAAACGATATTTTGAGAAATATATTATATATTTTTCTTGAAAGCTTGTATATATGTATATAGATGGAAATGGCTGTAGAAATAATTTTCTATTTAATTTTGACTATCGGCCACGATAACAACTAACACCGAAACACGTAAGATTAGAACGACAATTTTGCACATAGTAATTTACTAGTAATTATACACTGTTATATATTCATGAAAAAAGAAAATAAAAAATATGTAGAATAAAGGAGAAACGTTCGTTTTCATAGTTGTATTTGTCAAGTTTCTAGATGCGCAATTGTTACGTTACTTTCGTAAAGAACAACTCGTATAATCTCCACTTTACAATTCGTCGTACCTTTCTCACCTTTTACAGCAAATATATTTCGTTTTTATCCGCGATTTGGAGCAAATCGCTCCATTAAAACAGATCGAATTATTTCGTAGTTGATGTAAACCGTGCCGCGTAAATTTCGCTGGCAATAAATTCATATCTCCTTTCGGGGAGCTTGGTTATTTTTTATCGCTGCTTAGAGATTTCCTCGCGAGGACGAAGCTAAAAGAGACGTTGACGCGGCTCGTAAAGATTGACGTACAAGCGATCAGCTAATGACGTATGCGAACGAACGTGATCCTTGTCCCCGAGTGAATGGTTGAGCTGTATGTGGCTGCACAGAGGCTGAACAGATGTCGAGCATTTATGCAAGATCGTTATAACATAATATCCACTATACCGGCAATTTAGCTTGGTACAGAAGTGTTTTCCTTTTTAGTCCTTTCTCTCTGTTTGCTTCGCGGTTTCCACGCGAAATCAGCCATACCGTGACACATAACTCCGAATAAATACGATGTCGTTTGCTATCATGGACGAAACGCGTTTGAATCGTTGCCATAATCGCTGCATACCGTCGCCAATTAACACGATAATTTCGTTGAAGTTTAAGCGATTGCATGCGAAATGCATTAACTTACGTAACATTACGATGTTACAAGTGAAATTGGGCACGTAGAATACTTATTGTCTGATTTAAGTTATGTGACTCTATTTTTATCGCGATACCCAGACCGTTTATTATTAGGCTTATGCACGTTCACGTAATTCCTAAAACAGGAAGCAGTTGCACAATCGATTTTTTCGAGACGATCTTATTCGTAAATTGCTAATTTAACGATGACAGTCCACTTTTAAAGAATACTGGTGTCTTGGATGTCAACAACGAGTAATGCTAAAATCTTTCGCGGATTTCAAATGGCTTCTGCTGCGTTATGGCCGAGTTCAAACTCGTAAAGCATAATTATTCGTAAACTTCTACAAACAGTATAAAATAGAGAAGGTGTTCAATTCTGCGAAGACTAAAATTTCCCGCTACATAAAAACAAGTAATGGAATGCAACAACCGGTGCCATAGCAACGTGGTAAATGTTTCATTTGCTCGTTTTTAGCTTTTAAAGTCTCAATAGGAATATTTTATTTAAAAAATTTTAAAGATTGCAATACTATAGGTTTTAAATTATTTTTTACAGGGTTAATATTAATTCTATCGAAAGAGAATTTGCAGCAATCAATGATAAGGTGGTTCGCAGTAATTTTGGTACTTTATTTTTCACATATCTGAGCATCGTTTTCTTTCATTAGGTATAAGCATGTAAATCTTAATTTATTTCCCATCAATCTAGTATAACTGGGCTGTAATTTTCGAGAGTGTTTAGCATTATACCAGTTCGAGACGGCCAAAGACGCGTAGGAAGTGACTGGTGCGCTATAACTGCTTTCGTATCACGGTGGAATGTTAAATATTGCTGAAACGTGAGTCACCGTTGTGTTGCTCCGCTAACTAGCCAACAATGCTCTCTACCTTCGCTTGGTTGATTATTTATTATCGCGTCTACAGGCTTCGCCTGGACAATGTTTCGTGAAATGATCTGGATCGCGATCTATGCTCCTAGTTCGACGATTTTCCAATGCGTCAGTGGTATAGGCAATAAACTTTCGTTAATTTACATGCCTCATTACGCGTTTCGTGCGCAGCAGCGTTACCATCTGCTGTGTAAATGTCGAAATGCAATTGCAATGAATACAAATAGTGTTTATATTCTTACCTATTGCGAATGTACAGGGTTGTTCAAATGTTCAGGACGAAAATTTGGAATACGAACGTTAAGAAAATGCAGAAACCTATATTTAAAAATTATTTTATGCAGTGTATAAATTTTGTTTCGATTCAACGAATTGTTACGCGTATTTTAAGAAAATCAGTTTTTGTTCATTCATGGTGATGGGTTCTTAAAACATTTCTTAATGTATGTCAAACACATGATGTGCTGAGTCAGTCTACCGTGCGAAACGCCAATGTTTAATTTTGTAATCATTCTCTTGGGTTTCGAGGTATGGAACTTATTGAATATACAAGTAGGCATTTCGGAAGCATAGTCATATTCCAAATATAAAATGTTTCTAGAGCCATTACTTCTTTAATTTTAATTAAGTGTAGTACGAATATGTTTGAGGTGTCAGATTGGGCTGAGATAAACAATACATGTCACCTAATATTCTGCTAAATATTTTTAAACATTTTGTATATTCGGAGTGAATACTTTTGGGACTCGCTGTACGTAGCGTGGCTATAATGTATACATTCTGTCGGGTTACAAAATAATTATCCACGAACTGAGTATCGTCTTCGAATAAAAATGCAACCAGGAAAAAAACGTGTCTGCGAACAATTTTGCGGGCAATTTCGCAACGTCGATCCGCTGATACCTTAATTGTAGACTGCAAGAAGTACTTACTTATTGTTTCAATGTACGATGCATGAACGGTGCGCAGATGTTTACAGCGTATTCGAAAATATTTGAAAGCGTTCGGTTCAATAAGAAACATTTCGTAGTGATTCTGAATCCGGCTCCAAAAATGTTATTTTTGACAATAATTTTTATAGATTTTAACTTCAAAATCCTCGAAAATTTGAACCAACTCATGCTAAAGAAACATTTACACGCTGAATCGTTGGCATTTCATTTCCAGCTCGACATTCAAGCCTTGTATCTCTATCTGTTCCATTCTCAGTCAACATTCAAGCATTGTATCCTTACCAATTCATTTCCAGTTCGACGTTCAATCACTGTATCGTTAGTTCACTCTCAATCGACATTCGATCACTGTACCGTTCCCAGTTCCTTTCAACGTCGACCATTAAATCTTCGTTAATTCGTTTGAGTATCAATATACTCTAATTGTTCCTGTATCGAATCGCTGTCAGTACATTTTCATACAGTCTCTGTATTCCGTGACATTCTGTACGTAAGAAAATGAAGATCTCATCTTTAATGTATTCGCTATCATTCAGTTGAACAACCATTTATCTTAGATCACGTTGTATTTATAGTTGTTTTATTAAATCTAATGCATGTTTTTAATTATGAAATATTTGAAATAGACTCAATGAATATTCTGAACAGTATATCACACGAAGAGTGAAGCAAATTTAAATTTTAGATTCGTTCGTTAGCTAATATTTATTTATTCTAATTTATTATGTAAGAAAAATCAGAAACGTGGATAAAATCATGTGAAAGTAATAATAAAAATACATTTTTTAAGTATTATATTATTTAGATGGAGAAAACTGTTATTGGTATAGTTAACTAATATTATTTGTGTGTCTCTTAAAAAATTCTATTAAACTTCCGGCATTAAGCGACCTATTTTCTTTTGGTGAACTGAAGTTCGATATCATTCTATTCCCGTAAAAGTACCTCCTTCGTTTCAGTTTGACTCGATACCTACTGCTTTCTAATTAGTTTCTCCAGTTCATTCCAAGCATAATTTATTGGACTCATGACCAGACTTTACGTTAAAGCCTTTAAAGTATGCACAATATAATAAGAATAATTTAATTATTCTGTTAAAATTAAAAATCTTTTATTACTATTATTAAGAAAAAATTAGATAAATACATTTGTCTATATTTTTTTTAACAAAGTTTTGCAAAATCTCGGACAGTATTGTGACGTATTCGTATCTGTTAATTTTTAATTGCATCCCCTTTGCTAAACTGGGCGTGTCACTGGCGACGTCGATCTCTCGCGAGAATCGATACATCGTAGATACGCGACTCACGATAACGAACGTGTTGAAATATCCACACTGTGTTAAGTTCTGTGGGATACCATTTACCCCATTGTACGACGTTTTTACAACCGCAATGTTCGTTTGTAGTGGCGTTCGCGAATAGAGCGTTAGATTTATGAGGAGAGCCGAGACAATAAAAGGGAGCACAGCTGCAACGAAGCTGCCCCGGTAAGAGGGAAACAGGGAGACTTGATCCACGCTGGATGGCGTAAAGTAACGGTCCACCGGTCAAGGCTCGCCAAGGCCTTTTATCGCTCTTGTCGACCAGACGACCACGTTACACTTCGCCATGTTACACAATTTCGTTTCTTCGATTCCTACCTCTCCCATTCGTCTCCATTTGCCCCTCGTTTGACCTAATCTTCGCGTATGCGTTTGATATCCACATCATATGAAAGATGCTGCTGTCGATAATATCGAAGCGCCATCAATACATTTATATATCGATTAATGTCTAAACGTTATCGATTATAACGTCGAGATATCAGTAAGTTTAGTGACGAATAGAAGAAAGACTTATTCAGTCACAAATGTTGACAATCATCAAAACTTCAATATTTCTATTTCTATTTAAAAAATAAATTAAACACATATGTATTATAAATTATACAACGATAATAAATAAATGAAAAATCATTTTCTGACACAAGCACGAGATCAAACTTAAAGTACGCTAACATGCTTACCGTAATTAATTTGAATAAGGATACATAAATCCGAGTGACGAATTTATTACGCGTTGCATGCTAACGCAATTACTTTCATTCACCTTATCAATATCTCAACGATATTAGATAACTTACCGATAATCGTCAGCAGCATCTCTGTTTCTTGCGTATGTACATACGAGTGTGTCGCGTTTTAAACGCGTTACGTCATGCTAATTTGCCCGGTGATGGTTTTTACGTGCCACACGAAAGCGGAAGTGAAATTATAAGCACGACACGGATGTTGAACCAACTCGGATCTGATCTTTCATCCGTTGTTCCTCGATGCCGTTACTTTACGACCGAACAACGGACGCCAATGGAATATCGACGAAAGGTCGACATTAAATTTAATTTATCTCCTAAAATCAATCACCACGGTTACCGTTAAGTTTCCCTGCTTTGCGTGTGACATAATCGATGCGCCTCTACCACTGGTCTCGCGAGGTGTGAACAAAAAAATTCGGTGCAGCTGACATTTAAGAACAATGTGATGGCTCGAGTGAAAGGCAAACGCGAAAAAAAACGCTTTCGAAAAATCTCACGGTATTGAGTGCGCGATGCGAAACGAAACATGAAGCGAACGCGAGGATATTTTACTTCCTATAAAATGAACGTTACTTCTAAAAATACAATATACTCCAAAATTTGATTCGTACGTAAACATTCCGTTTCACTTTCCCCGCTGTTATTCATAGAGTTATTCATATTACTGTTACCGGTCAGAAATTGATCCAAAAAGCTAGCAAATTTAATACCAGGAAAGTACTTCAACAATCTTGTCAAATTTTGGGGATTTTTTTCTGTCTTTCGAATCCACGTGTGTTCACACAAATTTTTTATTCGATTTTGTTATGTATTTCCGAATTGGCTGTTCAAATCGTCTTTGAAAACCTACAGTTATTGCGTAATAAGTCGAGTCATCACTGAGATATACCTGTTTCCTCTCGCGGTCTCCACGGTCACGGTCATTGCGTCTAGATATGTTCTTGGTGCCCTCAAAATATCTTAATACAAACTTTATCTGATCTAGACAGATGCCATCGCATTTATAATAAAGGTTAACACTGTACTGCTCTTGTGTCTCGTTCAAAATACGTATAATAGTTTTATTTCCTTGTTTATAACAGTTTTTTTCTATTATCCAGACTTCTTCCAAGAATTGTTAATACAATTGGCTTATTATTGATTTATAAGTATTATTTTTCCGTCTATAAAATTAACTAAACACACAGTAAATGAGTTCGATCTAAGCTTTTTCTTCGTTAATTGAGGATAATGTTTTTTTTTCTAAATTGACAGTAAATTAAATAATTGTATCTGTTGCTACCGTCGCATGTTTGCCGCGGGTAAAACATATATTTCACGCACAAACATCTCCTATCGAAGAACCATTTACTTCGTATTTTTCTACCTAAAATAAGGCTCGTCCGGAAGTAGTAGGCGCATTTACCCTGAGAATAACATCGTAGTGCTTATAATTCGTTGGATTTCATTTAAGACGATACCTAGTTGAAATCTGCGCAGATTCCATGGAAGAATTCGTCATCGAAGCGTTGCATAATTATTTCTTTCGTCGCTTAATCCGCGGAACAAAGAACACGTTTCCTCCTGTCTTTGCGGCGAGCGATCGACGAGTCAAGGTCCCGTCGAGTTAGATCCGATCGAATTGTATTTACGACAGTTCCTTGCACCGTCGCGGATACCTGACAGTGAAGGATAGCTCCCGGTTGAATTATACTAACGTCCGTGCCGCTAAAACGATCGCTGAAAGACGATCTTCTTTTCCTATCCACCAAAGTACTTAGGCGCTCCTATAAACGCTTCGTTCGCAAGAAGCTCCGGAGCTTCTGGTCGTGCAAGAAAGGAGCGAAGAGGAAACGAGCATCGCGGGATGTATAAGACGAGCCATCTACGGTTCCGCGAGGAGGAATGCGATAACTAGTTGTCCTCCTTGCGACTTGTCGACTCTGTCTTTTTCATTTATTCTTCTATCGGAGACAATAGGGAGGGGCAGTGGACTTCGATGAGTAGCGATTCGATAACATAGTCTGGACCCGAGAAAGAGTATTCGATGAAAACACCTCCTTCGAGGGGATTCTCGTTATTTATGAATCGTTCAGATCGAAGTTCAATGCTGTGTGATTTAGGAAATCCCCAGTCTAATACGCGTTGCGGTAAAATATGAATTTTCCCCAGCCAATCTTTAAGCTTACCAGGAAATTTAGCAAACGCTAGAAGAAAATTAAACTGCCACGATAGTATTTTCCTCTTTCCGTGTCACGTTGACTGGATGTCTCAATTTTATCTGAGAACTCGTGTTTGACAATCTTATCTGGAATAAAAGTACGATTTCTTGGTCGTAAAATAATATTTTGCCGTTCATCGATCAGTGCACAGGCGATGTTATCTTAAACACGATGTGAAATCGAAACTGCAAGATTGACTTCGGGCGCTTTGTCGCTTTGATGTAGCGTTCTTGAACCAGGAAGAGAACTCATCCGCCTACGACGTACGGGCGGGTTCGTAACGAGAACGAATCTCGATAAGCATTGTTACGAAAGCGAACTCGGAACAGGTGTTCGAAAGGCTGGTACTGACGCGAAACCACAATAGTTTCCAGCGTAGGCGGTGTCTGGCATTTTTAAACGAGTCTATTCCGTTCTTTTTCTTCGAACGTCTTAAGTTTGACGTTAAATCGATGCGTACGGAAATACAGTTACGAGCGATGTCACGTGTGTTTGTCGATCGATCACGTGTGCTTTTCGAAAGGATAACACGCGTAATTTTTAAATGTGTTTATCAGTATGTGTACACGGGTACATTTGTTTCAGTGTACACAGTTGGCTGAAGAAATTTTAACGCTTTGAGCGATGATGCTACGTTCCGTAACACAAGAAAATAACATTAAATGTAACATTTACAATTTAGTAGCAACGCGTAATATCATTTTTAATATTTATAATGTTTAATAAATATAACAAATTATTTTAGTATATTCGTCACTAGAATAAAAGATATCGTTTTAAAATTTCTTGTCTAAAAATTGATGTCAAGAAATTGAACAATTTCTTGTTCAAGTATATTTAAGAAATTACATAGTATGCTACTTTTTATTGAGGAGCGCAGGCATTGCCACGCATTGAAGTCACCCAAGCTGCACGGCGCTGTCACTGTATATCAACTTCTACTCTCACTATTTCGTTAATAATTCATTGTCTTAATCGAATGAATGCTTGAATTTTACATAATCCTCTCTTTCATATTTTTTAAGCCATTACCGTGATTAAATGTTACTAAAATGTCATGAATTGATTGAATTTAAGTAGTTTATTTTGCGCTATAACCAACATTGCCAAGGGAATTAAATGTCTTCAATCATAAAAAAATCTTGTTTTCAACGCGTATACTAATGAAAAGTACAAATAATTTTGTATAATAGTTTTAAATAGCAGATATATGTTTTTCTTCGTCTCGTAAGAGGCAATTATGTATTTAACAGATAATATTAGTCTCTGCTGTTTTCAGAAGAGAAAAAAAAATGTTTGATCAGTCTGACGAATTATTTCCCATTGCGCAGTTGCTACATAAACGATTCTGTGCAGGCGATACGCGCGATAATCTGGAAATCATCTTCGTCGATATTACCGCTGTAGATAAGCGAATTCCGAAGGAAAAATAATTACTGATTCGTCGTAATTTCCTTTGCATCGTTAAGAGGCACTGTTAGTCCCGTAAAAAATGCTAAACGCGTTTCGCGATTGCGGAAGTACAATGTGTGGGATGTTTACATGAATATAGCGGATGATTAACATCGAATGTTTCGTTGCCATCTGATTAATCACATTGCGGAGAGGATCGCCGATTTGAATGTTGAAAAGTGCACTTGCTTGGTCAAAGCCTTACGTTGCCTGAGGATTGCACGGGAAACACAGATCGCCTGACTCTTTTGATCGTGGATGAATTTATGCCACGTAATGATTCTTAAATTGTATTTGTTATTTCATCACTTGCGTCGAAACAGACTATTTAATTTTACTGTTCTCATTAGTTATGATAATTCTATAAGTTTCTCGGAACCAATGTCTATAAAACGAAAATTTTTTACATTGTAATCACGATAAGCTGATGACATCTGTCTGTCATAGGATAAGTGTCATCAATATTAACTAGCATGTAAAATTTTAAAACATCGTAGAGAATAATTGACTTGGAGGTTATTACAATCTACTCCTCAGAGTACAATTTCCTTGCTGATTTGAATATTACTTTGGAAGCAACCGATCGATGTTCGAACATCTTGAATATCTCATCAAACATTCGTATCTGCTATTAAACTTTTGCAAACAGTCGTTGATCGGTTAACGAGTTTCACATTGAATATTTCTTTCGTAATAGCTTCCTGGACTATCGACAAATCAAGGAATCAATTACAGATTCTCCCATTGATTTTTTTCTTATTTTCGTTCACACAGAGCGACGCATTCCTTTCCACACCTTAGACCATGAAAATAATTAAGCCGCCTGGCATATCGACTAGTGTTTAGATAAGCGTTATACATACCGATGAGTTTGATTGACAGTGACACAGTTACGGACAACCTTGTATCTCTAACCGAGGTGCGAGAAGTGCGTCGATTATGCGTGGAAGGTACTCCCAGCTATTGCGTGTGTCACCTTAGTAGCCGGATTCGTGCCAAAGATCCGACTTCACCACATTTCTTGCTATTAATCAAATAGGCGGAACGATATTTCTACATAGACAGTGTATCGCGAAAATATTCAAGCGCCATCGCAATTTTAATTGGTACGTTGTATATCTTAATTAAACATAGAGTGAACAAGCAAAGTAATTACATACATTAGAATACCGTATAGCTAACGGGCAGAAATTCAATTAATTTGCTGAGAGTTAAATATTTCCATAGTCTAAGTTTGAAAACACTGATTGACTTCAACATATAGGAACTTAGGATTCTTCTCGCCATAAGCGAACCTAAGCGATTTTTATACATATTTTGGACTGTTACTTTTCACGATCTATTGTGCATTATCAGTGGATATTCCGCTAATACTAGAAGCCATTATTTTTATCGCTACAACGTGAAATATTCGACAATGATTTATAACTATTGCTGGTCGAACGCGATTGGAATTACGAACGCTAACGATATATTTCGCCAATCGCTACAAAGATAGCTTCGCACGTACTCGTGTTTCGCCATTCACAAGTATCTTCCTGTTTATTTTACGACTGAATGTCCGAATAAATGCCGAACGCAAGGTCGCTTCTCGGGTCGATCGACTGGTTCGTCGATATTCATAGGCTGACTCACGAACTTGTCGCTACATTCGACTTTCTGATTCCGCCGAGGCTCGTCTATATGCAAAGAAATCGCTGGAGTTCTTGAATTATTAACACGGACATGGTACAATATAAACGAAACCCGATACGTTACTTTTCAACCCATAAGGAAGCGAAATATTGCAATCAAAACAAATTTTCAAAACACTTTTTACGAAAAAACGTGTTAAGATCTCCTGATCTTGATCCTGTTCTGACTGTTAAAAAATATGTTGCATATCTGTTAACGCGATTTATCGAGTGGATTTCAAGGAAACTTTAGATTTCTTACAATGATTTGGTTGAACAACAAAATATATTTTTAATATTTCTACATTATTGCTTCAAGATCTGATTAGATTTTTAACAGAATCAGTCACTGAATAATAGTGGTCATACATTAATTTTTAAATAAACATTTTCTCTGTCTTCTCTGACAAAGAAAGAGCTAATGAAATTTTATTCCATAGATAGTTAAAATAGTATTAAAGTATCGTGGTTTGTGTGTGTTGCTTTTAGGGAGCAATGAATCGTAAAAAAAAAGTTCACGTAAATACGAGCGATTTATGATTCACTGTTATGTGTTATATCATGCCCCGGAGCTATTTCGCGAGGCTTATTTTGCAGTCGTTTTAGCAAGTTTGAAATTCCTGTGGCAGCCTCCTTTTTCTTTGCCAGGGCATACTTTTCCTGTGACCTCGTTTTATATCTGTCGATCAAATGAAAATCGCTCGGCTCTTTTCGAGAACCTTTCCAGCATATTGATTCGCGCACGCTCGGCCAAGGGTCTCCTTCACCTTTCGACAAGATATCATCATCAAGGCAACAAATTGTAATTGATTCCTCGCTCTAAGCAAGATAATACCAATGCGGGCAACAAGGACACGAGGCAACAAAACGTTGCATAACTAACGCCGGTCACGCTTCGCGGAGTGATGCTCCGCGTTCGTCCTCTGTTTGGCGAACTTCTCGGTCGCTTCCTTGGTACCGTCGCTTCCGTAGACGAAAAATTGGCAGCTCGTCAAAGGCATTTCAATTTTCGCGCCAGGATCCCTCGTTTGGCTTGTGCTCGTCTTTCGCGGAAACGAATGACAAACGTAACGACTATGGATCGTTTCACGCGAACGATCATCTTTATATCAGAACAGATTCAGGACGAAATACTATCTCTTCGTCGTTAAATAATTTATGGCTTACAGAAACAAATAATTATATAGTTGTTACACGTTTCAAAGATTTACCGTGTGATTATAATCGTATCGTGGCAAATACAATCAGATTACATTTTGTCTAAATTTGTTTGGGTCGCGTGTTTGACGCGTTTGATTTATGCGAGTCACCAAGATCTTCGTCGAATTATTTCGTACCCTTTTCCTAGAATTCCCCAGCGATCGTCTGAAAGACCCTGCAGGGTCTAGGCCCGCGATGCATTTGCATCTCAATAGGCATAAGAAAATAGCGTTTTGGGGCGGGCCTGACGCGAAACGAGCTACGACCGAGGAACCCGTTTTCCCTTCCGCGAAGGCGCGCTTTAAAAAAAGTTTCCATTGGTCCTTGATCGAGGCGCAGAAGAGCATGCGTACGCGGGTTAAACGACACGGCACAGGGACAAGTAGTGGCGAAATAATCGCTTTACTGCCAGACGTGTGACGGGCATTCGAGCTCCGCTGGTTTACTAATTAAAATGTGGTGCCATTCCCGTGTGCATAGCGTGACCGGGGTCCCCTGTCATTTTTCTGTTTCTTGGCATTGAAAGCCGCCAGCATCCGCCCTGGGATCTTTATGCGTGCGACTGTTTTACGAATACAATCGAACACGCCGTAGAAATAAAACGTGTCGACGTGCGTGGGAACAAATCGTGCACAAATTTGTTGTCGATGCATTATTCGTCAACCGTGTTATCTATCTCAGATATCATAGTTTAACACGATTATATGTGATTTCTAAAGAGATTTAACAATTGTATAGGACGAAACGCGAAATTGAATTTCATTCTGTTTTAATTATTTGACAAATTAGGGGGAAAAATTCTGGAAAGTCTAGTACCTATACTTTTCCAAACAACCAAATGACGTTGAATAAAATAAATAAATGAAAAAGCAAAGCGAGCACAAGTTATTTGTTTTTTGAAAAAGTTGATAATAGTTACATATAGTTGGATAATGTTCTGCGCGATAAATGTAGATTGTACGTATTAGTATTTTAACGTTTACCACACTTTCCGTACACGCGTGTATATTTTTCGCGAATATATGCATGCTTTATGTCCATAAATCATATACGTTCTTTGCATATCTCACGTGCATTAACATCTGCAGTCCAACGAATAAATATAAATTACCGTCTATGCTCGTTTCGAACCGTTTCTTAATCGCGAATTACTTCATCAAATAATCTCGAAGTAAGAAACTGAGCCGGAAATACGTATTTAAATTAGCGTCGCGAAGATCTTTTCAAACATTTTGCGCAAGTGGTACCACCGAGTACTTTAAAACAGCTAGTCTATATTGTTTCATTATCGCTACAACTAATATACGAGTCTCTCTAATATCTGACAGAAGCATGTACTGCGTATAGAGTCATCATTAGAGAGTGCAAACGAACATGTGCGAACAATAGAGTGTCAAAACAATTAAGTCGTGTTTTCGCCGATAAAACTCGTGAATTTTTCTCGTTGATTTTGCACGCTTCCGTGGAAGGCCGTTAACTGATAAAGCGAAACAAAAACACGCAACTCTAGGAAAAAGAATCGTTTCGTTGGAAGTTTGGGCACATTACGTAATCGACAGACGTGTCGTGAAATATTAATTACCACGGGTAGTCATATTCTTCGTCTGTGACTCGTAAACATTGTGACAACAAAATTTCAAATTATAAGCGTGGCTCCTCAAATATTTATGTATTTCTAAATTGAAATTAAAATTAGATACTGCTAACTTGTTTCTCGTGTTTACTTATCTTTCAAACATGCAAAATTATTGTAGGGTAGAATAATTTCTTCGTTATTATCAGAATTTGTTCTATTATTAACGCGTGGGATTCGGGCATAAGTAAACAGCTGTTTAGAGGGTTAACAATTGTTTCAACGACGAAGATTGGGTCACTTGGAGTTTCTAGGCGATTCGATGGCGTTTCGCTGGTGTGTAATTTCGCGTCTCGCGACCGAGCGTTTGTGCAGACGCGCGTGTGTAGCCGCGTTTACGTGCGTTGAGTTGGAGCGCGCGCGACCGCGCTTAGTACTCGCAACAGTCCGCGGAAGACAAGAGAGGTGAACGAAATGTGTGTCATACGCTCGTGGTGTGCAGTGTGGCGAGCGCTCATTGTCATTCGTCGTGGTGTCAATGCAACTACGTTCGTGCAGCCGTGCATGCAGGCTTCTAGAATAAACGAAGACGGCGGGACAACGTTAAGCCCACGATAGGCGCATTCGTCGGTCGCGACACACGAGTTACGAACGTGACCAATCGGTAGCGTCGTTTCGGCGCGACTCAGACCACCGATACGCGCCGATGCAATACGGACGAACCGTTCCCGGTGCTTTTTGCATTCTCGTGAGACGCTCCTGATCGACCAATTTGAGAGACAATGGCCTAGTTACCGCGCGACGGTCGCGGCTCCTCACGGTCACTGATTGAGGAAAGTTGCCGCTTTTGGCTGCTCGATTTTTACTTTTGGCTTTTACTGTTCGAGCACCTGCATTCACTGAATTTTTGCGCCTTCACAATTTTTCGATAGGATGAAAATTAGCTCTGTCATAGGGTAGACCGGGTCTTGCACTTACAGAGGCCTCAAACTTGATCCTAAATATAGGATACTTTCGAGCGCATCTAGGTGTACATTTTAGGTTTTAAGACACGACCCAAATCTGGATGAGCGATAAAATTTCTCCATTGCATCAGGTTTTTGAGAAACAAAGAGTTGAATTTAAGGAAAATTTATTTTAGAGCAATACTGTATCAGGAGAAACTCCTTGCTTAGACGAAACTATTAAATTTCGATGCACATTTGGATAAGTAAACAAGTAATGTGTTTGAATAATTAAAATTTGAATACATGAATTGTATACAAATTCTAAATCGTGCAAAAGAAGGCTCAAACATATACTTTTGCATATTTCGTCCCCCTCTCCAAACAAGCTTTCTGGATCCACCTTTATGTGTTACGAGACAGGCGGGATATGAAAGACATTGGCACGGTTAAACTAGCCGCGTTACGCTATATCAATATGCAAAAGGAAATAGATCATGCGGAATTTTAAAAATGTAAGTAGCCTTGAAATAACTTTCACACTTCCACCCAGCCACCTTTCTCCTCACGTATTTATAAAGTATCGGCTTTAAAGTTCTTTCACCTGTCTAAGGTAATTGTTTTTAAATGTTTTGAATAACAAATGACAGGTACGCGACTGTTCATCCGTTAGTCATTGAATAAATATAAAAATTTCTATTGTGGAATGCAATATATCATAATACATTATAAATAAATACATTTATTTGAATAAAATTCTGTACGCTTCTGTTTTTTATGAATTCAACGTAGCTTTCAAATCATACATGGGAGTTTATAAATAAAAATGGAGCTTCCTGTGTACAAGCATACGTTCTGTATCCCTACAGACAAGCAAACTCGTATGGCGTAAAATTAGAAGTCGCGTTTGACGTGTTTCGCAATGGGGAAAGTGGCCTTGAACGACCAGTTGATTTTGTTCCGACAATAGGAACTTCCGTGTTCTATTTACAAGTCGACGGTACAGGGGTTATTTATACGTCCTATCTAATAAGTATCGTGATTACCTTTAATTGAAGGATATACAGAACGTCCATATAAGGATGAATACAACTGAAAGGTAGGTGATTCCACATGAAAAAACAAAGAGAAAATTAAAGGTAACATTTTTTTATTCGAGGCTTCATTTTTGAGATAATCAAATTTAAAAATATATCGAACACGTGTCCGATCGAAGAGTTACTCTGGTATGTCTGCCCATTACCCACTGTTTCTACTTGTGCTAAAGTTCGTCATACTCTATTGCCCGCACATACAACAAATATTTAAATTCAATTTTCTGGAAAATGGATGCTCGAATGAAACAATTTCATTCTTTATTTTTTATTTGTTTTTTTATTGTAGAATCACCCTCTTCTCGGTTATACCATCAATACTGAAAAAATGGGATATTTCATCCCATGACTTTTACACTGGAACAATGTGACTCGTTAGGCTTGAGAATTGTATTGCAATCATATACATAAATCAACACGGAATAATATTTATTCGTGTTTTAGATTATAGATAATATGCAGGAACATACTATTATGTAATTAGAAATAATATAATGTGAAACAGTTGACGCGCAGGGTGATGCCATATGTTTTGCAGACAGTTTGTGTGCGCTTTTTAATTTTATTTTGTGTACCTCTAATATCATTGTGTAATCAATTTTTTCAATAACGAACAGTAAACATTCACATTGAACCTAAACGTTAAACCTGAATTGCTATTTATGTAAGCAAATAACATCCATCTTTTCTTGTTTCATTATAAATAATAAAAATTGTCTCAAGCGTTTAATATCGTAATGGGTCTTTAAAAAAAAACACAATAAAATACTTCGGAAATGTGAAATTTATTGGACATCCTTGAAGAATTGCTGACCACACTCCATGCATTGGATCACAATTCGATTAATTGTCGGATATGAGTCATTGTTTCTAAGAAGCTTTCTGCATTTATGTTTTATCGCGAAATTAAGCATATTAACTGTCGCGAGTGTAAAATATTTTGCAAACAGTCTATATTTGCCCATTATGTGCGATCATGAGCGGAATTACTGATTTACATTGTATTATTCAGAATCTAGCTTAAGTAATGTTTAAGTTATTCATATCTTTCTAAACTAGAAATTTTCTTTCGTGTCTCCACCTTGAACTGTCAAATACCCCCCAAAGTCACATTCTGGAAAACTTAAGGTTAAATCTAAAGTTTACGTTTAAAATCCTGAACGACAGTAGTTGAGGGTTAATTGAAGAATTGTAACGAACCAAAAAGTAAAACAAAGTATTCAACGAGGAATTCGAAATCGTCGATCGTTCTTGGATTTCACTGTTTCGCGAACTTTCGGCCGAATATCATTCGAATGCTTTATCTTGGTCAGTCTTCCGTGCACCGTGAAACCGTTCTTGCTTTCACGCGTGCGATTCGCTAGCGCGGCGCTTCCGTTCACGCGCCGGGTCTATTTAGCGCGCGTGATCGGTGCAACAGTTACGCGTGCCTGTTGTACAGGTGCGCTTTTCATCGATGTTCGATCTGCGAGTAGCAAAACATCTTGAAATAAAAGATCTAAAACCCGTAATCTATGGTTGCTATCGCGGTGGTCCGTGCATTCCTTCGAGATTTACGCACGAACGCGCCAACCTAACCATCAATCAGAAATCGACTTAATGATTAGGCTGGCAGCCTCGTAACAGATCGGTGGCTTGCTGGATTCCATACGGTCGATTATTATTATTAGTTGTGGGTAAAACCAGGCGGGATTTTCTATTCCTGGATTTGTATTTATAGAACGTTCTGGACTCTCTCGTGTATTTATAGATCGTCGCTCGTGTTGTCCTCTTTGGACATCGAGTCCGGTAGGCGGATAGGAAAGCTGGTATGAACAGCTCCGGAAGACCCGTATGAGAAAAAGAACCATCTTGCATGCTGACCGTATCTCGACCAGCGAAATGCTTCTACAACGAGACGCGTAAAACCAAACTGGAAGATCCTCCTCCATCTCTGTAACTAGTACACTCGCTTGCGTCAGGGACGTTCCTAGGGTATTTACCGCCCCGTTGCTTTCTTAAACTTGCCACCCTTCTATCCTTAAAAATTATTTCGTTAAGAGACACTTGATGCCTACAAGTCACCCTCTCCAATTTCATTATTAAAAATATTTGTTTATCCACGTTCATTGTCAGTATCGAAGTACCTCAAGGCTGGTAACAAATCCGATAAAACCGCCTGGTATGCTCAAACGCTTGAGAAACTCTATGACAGGACGCCTGCAGGCTTGTATTTGACCCATAGGTGGCCATTTCTAGCACTCTCTGCAGAAGTAAGCAGCTGCATGTTATTAGAATATAAAAGTGACTAATCAAAACAAGATCAAATAGTACACAATTTGTTTTATCTCTTCTCAATCGGCCATTGTACCTTTTTCCAAAGTACTCAAATGATTTCTAAAGTTTGTTATTTGGTTTTTACCACCTCGACATCCCCAGAAACCGTCGTCCTCGGCGTCTTCTCCTCTCATCCCTGCGTGGCTTTTTCTTCCAATCGCGTACAAGGTGGGCAGATGCGTACGATCGGTGAACATGTCTAATACGCATATGGAGAGACAAAAAGTAAAATGGCACAGCCTTGAGATACACGACAGAAGTCAGCCTGCAGGTCTTAGTTACGCTCGCTTCGTGAATGTACGAACGGCAACGTGATGTATTGCAAAAATCATTTCGTTGCTATACGTCAACAATACGCGCGATGAGACGTGGTCAACGTTCGCCAAGCCTTTAAACCAATCAGACTTGCATTCCTTTCGCCTGCCAACTTTTCGCGGACGCACAGTACTTAAGGGAGTATTCTAGTGAGCTTATTAAAACTTTCTTTCTTTCTAAAATGCACTTCACACTAGAATACCCTCTTAAATCGGAAGTCTCTGACAGTGTAGACAGCATCGGTTCGATCGAACTTGATACTCCATGACGTTCTTTTTATCTACAAATGATACGTTGAGTCGCACGGAACAATTGGTTCTGGCGATTAGTTTCGAAGGAACGCGCACGGCGACAGTCGGTGCTTTCGTAAATTGTACCCAATCACGAGCATTTTGAGGATACACCGAGGTAAACGGAGCTGCTTCCTTCGCAAATTGCAGTCAACCGCACGGCAATTTTTCCCCTGAATCGAGCGTGTAATTCACAAAGACCGTGGGTGGCTCGGCGATATCGCGACGCGTGCTATCACGAAAGATTTTCTATTCCTGGACGTTCCACGGGTATTTATAGATCGACGTCGGGCGTCTTTCCGTTGGACAGCAGCTAAACACGCGGCGGCGTAACGAGCATAGGAAAGCGAGATCTTACGTGAAAGCCGTTAAGGCCGTTTTCAAGCTGGCGCCCGCAGACCGGAGAGAAACCGAGACCGGCGAGGATCCACCGACGCGCCTGGCAAAGGTCGTGGAAATGTCAACAAACGAGCATCGGCAAGGACGTTGCAAATCGTATACCCCGAGCATGCGCGATTTATGTGTTTTCACGAACAATTGCGATGCTCGCGCGGCACGCTGGGCCAGAATTCATTCTCGCCGCGTCAGGAATTGCTCGTTTCGGTGACACCCGTGGGAAACCATTTTTAATTTTAATATTATCATACGATATGCAATTGTGTTCATATTTCATAATCGACACTTCAAACTTACAATATTTCTTTGAGAAGACAGTAATATTTCCAAGCATTTTATTAAAGTCATTGTTATTAACAATTCTGTAAAATAATGCAACTATTGAATACTTCTATTTTTCAAGTTATAATTCGAAGAATTGTCGGAGACTTCTTTAGATATGGGAGACGGGCAAATGACAGTCAACTTGTTAACCTTTTCAAGCTCATGGCACAGATGGAAAGAATATTATTAATTTTTCTAGACTCGCCGCATGATTTAAAAAATACGTTATAAATCATATGCCTCGAGCCTAGTGTCACGGTGGAATTCCACGTGATCATAATATTATAGTTAAAAATTCCACAGCCCAAGGTACCATAACATGTCGCAACGATAAAATATGAAGAGTTTTAGTTTAATAAAAAATCGAGGATTGGGTAAGGTTAAAGTAGGGGCTTCGTTCACGTTTTTAATTTGTAACCCATACGCACAGAGATGTCTGTCTGTGATATTACATCGTGTTGATGATTTCGCATCCGATATCGATATGCTGGAATACTTGCGTGACTTGGCACTCGATATTGTTACTTGAGAATTGTAGAGCACTTTTGTAATTTTGCAGGAAGATAATTGCTGAATCATTGCATGCATTACAGTATTACGATGTGTTATTGTATCGATGTGGTATTTTTTTGCTACGGTACTTTGTCGTTGTGGTGGTTTTGTACGTGTTATTTGGACGTCGTGGAATTCTAACATGGACCCGCGAATTTGCACGACACATAGTGAGTCAGAATTCGTTCTTACTAATGATAATTAATTGTTTGAAAAGTTTTAATCCTTTACTTACTTAAGCCAGTGGTTCTTACGCGTTGACTGCCACGATGGTTGCTAATGACCAGAATATCAAAGTTACAACGTCTCTTCAAAACTTTTATAATGCAAAAACTTTAAAAATTCCATGTATTTTTAATAACTCGACTGTCATTAGGAATGCTATAAAACAACAAGTATGCCGTTTAACACGTTGCGCCGCAAGGAATGAAGAGGTAAAGCTCGAAACGAAAGAAATTGGAGCGTTCAGGCTGCCTCGATGCGTCACCACATATTTCACATTACTAAGCAACTTGAAAATAAACAGTAAAAAAGAGTGGACTTTGTTTCTATCCGAGAGATCATCAAAACATTAACCGAGTAACGACGTAACAGCACCGACAATTATATAATTTGTGTTCGCATTAAAGTGACTTGGTTAATTCCATTGAGAGTAATTTATTTACTGAAACATCTCAAAGATGAATGTGCACATGTGGCATTAAATTATTGCAAAAGTAGAGGCATATTCCAAGAACGCAATCAACGTCGTTAAACCGTCGTTCTGCAACATATCTCATTAAATATTTCTATTTTTCAACCTATAATTTGAAGAAATGTCGAGGTCATTTCTACTCTGAAGTGACGAGTAGAAATAGTCTGAAGTGATGGTCGATGGGTTAAATAAAAGCTTTTAAACCTTTTAAGCTTACAGTAGAGATTAAAAGAAGGTTTTCATACGACACAATTAATAATGCGTTTTCACACAAAATTACAGCGTACAGTGATCTAGAATTTATTTATAGCATGACAGAAATCACTTCGCTGATTTCAGCAAAAATATTTGATAATTCATTTCTTGAAAATTTGTCTATAGTGTAAAAATGTTTTCTTCTGTTAAAACGTTTATATTAAACAAATTTTAATAATTCAAAGCTTTTAAATAACATCAATGATATTGGGAAAACTGTACAATATCAGCTGCAATATTTAAGTATTGAGTACTTCTATTTTTCTAGCTATAATTTTAAACAAATGTCAAGGACGCCTCTAAATATAGGAAACCTGCGTGGCAGTCAACGTGTTAACCTTTTTGAGTTGATAGCGCAGAGTAAAAGATTCTTAGTCTTTCTGTGCTCGCGGCACAATTTAAGTGAGAAAAACCTGAAACATTTCTCAATCCTGAATCATTGTAATAATAATAATTCAATAATGAATTGCTTCTAAAATATATATTTAATTATGGGAAATATTTGCTTCGAACCAAGCATCAGTTTAAATGCAAGGTGATTTTATTGCAAAAACTGGGTCAAACCGTAGTTCTGTTTTAAGCGAAAATAGAAAAATGTATAGAGAAAAATTCTGTATGGTTTAATGACCTATATTATCCCGTGATACGACTTTTTTCCAAGAATTATATTTACAAAATGTAATTGCACTTATAAAAAAATGGAATTATTTAATTTGTAATTAATTAGTGTAAACGCTCCGTCGACGTTCTTCGCTTCGTAAGATATTTATTAATTCCTACGATTATTGATATCATTCGGAGAAAATCACACTTCTCTGTTGTCGAGTGCACATACCCGCGAACGTGAGTTATCTGAGTTTTTCTGGGCTTCATCAGTGAATTTCCATTGAATGAAGTTAACATTAAAATATTTGGAATAGTTCGACGTAGCTATATACTAAACATCAATATTTAAAAAATGTAAATTATTAGTAAAAGGGTTAAGTAACTTTAATTTTGTTAAATCTTAAAGTTTCAAGAATTCTCCACCGATGCTAGTTTACTCAGAAAAATTAAAATCCAACTATTCGAAGAATGCATGGTGAATATATTTCAATTGCAAGAAAATGCCTCTAATTTAATTTAAAGAAATTTAATGCTGAACACGAACAAATAGAGGTGAAAAAAGAAGGAAATATAAATAGTGAGAGAATATGTATAGTAAGAGTGAGTTTGCAAAAAAATGGCGACATAACGGTGTATGTAAGACAACGGGTAAAACATACAAATGTGGTGTTAAGAGAGATTTTGAGATTAGGTGAATGGTTGTTTAAAGATTATTCTGCAAAAATTATATTCCTATTTGACTGTTCAGAAAGATGAAGAAATATTTGGATGTAGAAGCGGTACAGATAAATAGAAACAAGAAGAAAAATAATAAGAGTAAGAGCAGAAAAAGTAGTTTAAAATTTTGGAAAGTGGATAAGACGAAGTTGCGAAAGACATAACGAGATCACGTAATGCACACGAAACATTAGAATGTTTTAATAGAATAAATACTATAAAGAAAGAATGCAGCAGTTGCAGAATGAAAATAGAGATGTTTTTGTTCCGTTATTAATGTAATATAATAAGATAGGAAGGCCGAAATATAGAAATTGGCATAGATACATTAAGTGTGGTTTAATACCAGTGTGTCTTGCAAACAGGGAAAGTATAATAGCCAGAAATTAATAGCCAGAACTGGATATGGAAATGTGGAAGAAAATAATAGGTATTAGATTGTAAACGATACAAAGAAATATATTCGGTGCGAGAGAAATTATGAAACGGTAAAGTATTCGTACGAAGAATGTGATGAAACAGAATAAATAGACTGTTGTTGTGCAGCGAAAATTGTAGACAAAAATAAAAGACAAGAGAAGGTAAAGGTGACAAATTTATAGTTAAAAGAAGAAGTCAGACTCCAACAAATATCTTGAGAAGCTAAACAAGAGCGTGAATTAATGTAAACTAAATCCATTTCTTGATCCAGAAACTGAAATTAATTAATAATGCATCCTCGTTTAAAAGTAGTGTTATGCATTAATCAATTTTAAATTCTTAATAGCGAAATTGCTTATGGGATTACTCGGTATTTCCCTTCATCTTTAACTGTAATCCAGATTCTACGGTTCTTTGTCCCATAAAATCTTTAACATTCTCGAGTACTAACGTCAGTTTTTCTCTTCGAAAATATTTCCGTACGGTCTCGAGGCGCGATTGAAATTCTAGGGGTTAGTTTGCTCTTCTTGCGACACCAGAAACGCACGGATGCGTTCTTGGAAACAGAGGAACATGCACGCACATTATTCATTCGTGTCATCGTAACTCCGTGCACCGTGCCTTCCTTTTATTCGCTCTGTTGACAACTGTCGGTTTGCGTTTCGCGCGCTTGCGAGCATCGACGCGTCGATACCGTTGAACGTATACTATTTAATCAAGTGATTCTGGCCGTCTGTTGTCCCGTTCTTGGAACTTCTGGCCGATCTTTCGACTCCGTTGCCTAGACAAACTCCTCTTTGGCTATGCGGATACTTCGCGGGCGTGAATCGATGATTTACATAAGAATTATTGTATAACATTTAGTTTAGCGCGTTACCTTCTGCGCAGGCATTGATGTCACGTGTTTCCGAGGAAAGTTGTGCAATAAATCGACGGGCTTTCCGAAAGTAGTTTAATTTATTCGTCGAAACAATACAGGTAGATAAGCTCGACTTTCCTATTTATAATTTTATATAATTTAAAAAGAAAAGTGTGATACACGATTCCTACAATTTCGCCACGATGTTTCGAAATTGCATGCGAGGCTTGCTGCAAACGTACACTCAAGGTATATATTATACCGAAATGAAGTATGCAATAAAATACGAGCAATTTATGCCTATACTTATATCCTTAACTTAGAATAGAATTCGCGGACTGTTACCATGAATCTTTATCCAACTAAAATACCGTTTATCGCGCTTCGCGCTGCCAAAGCAGAATTTACGCGATCGGACGATTCGATCCAATTGCTTCGCTGAAATCAAATTCTTCGCGGGTGGCGAAATTGTAAACACCGGTCGAGCATGTGTACAGCTACCGTATATATTCCGGTGTCAAGCTATTATTCAATGACTCAAAGTTTACATTACCGTGGTTAGTCAAAGTACACTACATAATAATGTAACTGCACAATACGCGTACGCAGCACACGTACACGATGGTAATTCGCTCGCATTGAAATACTATCGTACCGTTTCGACGTAAGCGACAACTGGAACGAAAATCCCGTGGCGTTGTTCCACGTAACGTGGTGCGTCGTTACGGCTAAAATCGATGTATCGACGACCTTATTTCCTTAAAACGTACAGGCAAGCATTGACCGAGCACCATTTCTGTGCTAGCGGGTTTTACGTGCTCCGCTACTGTGATTCACGTAACCGTACGCTACGAGGAGGAAAAAAAAAAATCAGGACAATTTCTGCCACGGCGTGTACGTCGATCCATTTCATTAGAATCTAAACGATCGTTAAAAAAAATTACGAGGCATCGAGATCGGTCAGAAAAACCCGAACGATATCGTTTTTCCCCCCACACAGTTTTGGCGCGCGCGTTTGCAGAATCCTCGCGGCAAGGACTTTGCTCCTCCCTCGGATGCAGCCGATCTCTAAATCGAGAACACGGCACATGGAGTCGAAAGTTGAACGTTGCATAACGATCCACCGGTCGCAATATCGCAATATATCTTCGTCTTACATGGCACGTCGACTATGTAAACTGTCTAGAAGCGTGCTCCAGTATCTTGGAACGCGCCGCTCGAACGCACGCGTGTCGAAAGTTTTGGTACACCGCGCTCCTCGACATCCAAATCACGAACCGCGGCGCGAAATTTCCAAGTTTCTTCGCGGCTCGCGTGAATTTTCGACCGAGTCCCGAAGACGTTCGAGGTTCTTGGTCATTGTGAAATTGACCCGTGGAAAGCGAGAGCCTTCTCGATCGTGAACAATCGTTCTGGACAGGAGCAAAGCGCAGAGAGCGAGAGCAAAGCTAAAAGCTTGCCAAAGACGGCGTCAGCTGAACTTGTTGCTAAGGCTCGTCGATGCCTGACGAATCTGTCCAACCTGTCACAACATGGCATCGCCGAATAATCGACGGACACCGCGCTGGGAACGGATAGAGGAAAATATCGTGAACTCACTTGACCAGGATCCTCCAGAAGCAGCCAAAGCTGGAGCCGTTTGGCACTTCGCTCGCGTACGATATAGTCATTTCCTGCCTGACCAGGTGTACACCGTCGTTCCTCGCCCGTTTCTATCTGCCTTCTCGTTTTCGGTTTCCACCGTCGTCTCTTCCTATCGTTCGGTTTACTTGGTACCTCGCACCGTGCAGTTGGTGTTTCCGGTGGAGAAGCTGCACACTCGCGCACATGCGGCGCGCGGGCCGCTGATTTTCGTCTCCGATCCTTGATGATCGAGGCTCGATTACCCGTGCGGCTCTATATCGGGTGGATCACGCTCGGCTTACCATCAGGAAGCTATCGAACACCGATTAGACGGAACCAGCTGACCGGACCGACCGACTGTCTACTGACTGAGCTCCACTGACAGACGACAGGACCAACAGAGAACGGGGCCCGGCTGCCACCTCCACCTGGGCCTCAGTGCCGTTCCCACCTGCGCGGTAACCCTGCTCTGCCCACAGCTCTGTCCACGGGAGCCAGGAGGTCACCATTCTTGTGCGTTTACTTTCTTTTCGGTTGCTTCTTTTTTATTCTAATCGAGTATACGGTTCGATCCTCTATTGCCACCGTTCGCAACAATGTGAAACTTGCGTTGAATCGGTATTCACGGCTTCGAAACTAGTTTTTAACCGATACTTCGGAACTGTGTGTCGACCTAACTGGTGCTTCGTTATAGAATACGATGGAATAATTCGTAAAGTATTAATTGATCGCAACGACCCCGGGGGCGGGCCAAAGTTCCAAGACGCGCGTCCACTATCAATTATATCGTCCACGAGATATTCGCGCGTCGTGACACGGCTCGCGAATTCTTTAAAAATTAATGACACGCCTCGCCTTTCAAATGGGATCTGCTTTCGAACCGAGTAAAAGGAGAGCGTTTCTGGCGTCGTGTTTGCGTCTTCGCCGACGTACGAAGCCACCAGCAACGATTTCCACACACGTCGTTGCTCGTTACGGCTTCTAATCAGCACCTTCGTCGGTTAATCGCTCTTTCATTATACTTCCACCTGTTCGACGGTTAGCGATTTTTATAGTCGTTGCTGTAACCGTTCAGACTTCTCGTTAGATATCCTCGAGGCTGCGCGAAGATTTTGCAACGGAGCATTTTATTCCGAGAACCGAAACGCCTCTGGAGGACCGTTTCTCGGAACACGGGGGCCATTCTTACGGCACTGTTGGCGTTCGAATGCTGTAACACCGCGGCTATCGCCTTACCTGACGATTCTAAAAACGACATCTCCTGGCCTGTCTCCGAACTGTTCGCTCACCTTGCCGCGGCCTAGCCTCCGGCGGAATTGCGACCTTCTAGTACCATCCACCGGTCACCTTTCGCCATTTTTAAGCGCGGGAGAAGACGCACCCATCGACGTAACTTTCTGACGCACTCGCAACATCATGACAATAAAATTGTCAAATACAAAGTCCTCGAATTCGACTTACTCAATTTTGGCTTTCGCGGAAAATTGAAGTTTCAATTTAACTAAACGATTTCCTCTTTGACGGGTTTCAAGTCGTAAAAATTGGAGACAATTTATCTTAATACATTAAAATACAATAGTATCCAGTACTTTTCGAGACTTGATACTAGTGTTATTTTTATAATTTCTATCGATGACCTTGTTGATCTACTCAGTGTTAAACGACTACTTTACACGAACGATCTTAGACTATTTCTTAGAGTTAATAATATCGTGCAAGCTTGTAAGTTGACATCAATTTTCTTAAAATATGGCGTGGGAGAATTTTTTTTTTTAAACGTTTTTCCATGACCTGTTTAAAAAATTGTGATAGCTAAGTATTTAATTCAGTAGTATTTTCTCCAGTTCTCCAATACACAGTACTCCAGTTTCACAGTCTCGAGTTACACAGAGTCGTAGATACCTATTCGGTTATGCTCCTACTTACATACGTCCTTATACATATTTTACATATATGTATGCATCTAGATATTAAATATTCATTTTCTCTAGTAATTCTTTTCGCGAAAGAGTGCATTTGGTAACTTTAATTAATATTCGAAAGAAAGATTACGTAACAAATGTATCCACATAAATAAAATCACGTGAACGTCTGTTTTGGTTAGCTTTCCAGAGATTGTTGTTGCAAATTTATTAAAATTAATTCTTGAACAGTCGTGAAGTTTCGCTCCCGCAGAGATCGGGTCGTCTCACGCCAGGAGCGCGTCAAACAAAAGTAAAGCATAAAGACGATAATCCAGATCTACGTCGATCCAACGGTGTAGAATCCCACAGTGATATAATGAAAGTAATGTATACGGTATCCGAAAGTTACTTTATTCGTTTCGCTTTCGTCGACCATTACTTGCGCATCGAGGTGATTAATTTTCGTTGATTTGTGACGACAGATACGAAAGAGCGCGCCCTGAGGTTGGTAGAAGTATGTCGTGGGGAATGTCCTGACACGCATTCACGGAAAAAGGTCGTTTAAAATTCTTCCAGAGATCACGAGATAGGTCATTGACGTCATCGACTCATCGAAACCCAGCATCTGTATGATTCACAGGTGAAAAGAAAAAGAGTCTACCAGTCGCGCGGGCTTCGTCATCGCACGTGTTTGCCTCGTGTATCGAAGCGGGCTTCGAAACGATCGTAACCATTACAAGGAAGTTGCAGCAATGTTTCTTCGTTAGGACAATCGAGCAAGGCGTAACAAGAAAAGACAAAGCGTAGCTAAAAGAACTGGTACGCGCGTTTATGTATCGTACAACATGATATATTTAAAGGCACTTTCTACAAGGGCAACATGAAATACACGATCGAACGATACGCTTTTGGGATCGATGATTACGGAGACCGATCACGTTTTCACGTCCTTTTGCACGTTGAACACAGTATTCGCCGATGCCTGGAACAATTTCTTCTCGAACTCTGTGACGCGCATCCGCACGATGTTGGTGACACCGTTCTCCCCAATGGTACAAGGCAGAGACAAAAACGTCTCGTGGCAGACTTCGTGGTGACCCTGGGAACAACATTCGTTCATATTTTATGCTCCAGGTGACAAACATCGCGAAACTGCCACTGGGAACTATATTTCTTTTACACTGGAATTTTTCAGTAATTTACTGAGCACGATTTTCTTTGGTGAAATAATTTAAGGGGAGTTGTCTAATCTAGCACTTTGGAAAAATTTTATTATCTGCATTTTCTTTAAATTCAGCTCCTCGACCCATTGTAAAATTCTTATGCAGCTAGGACTAATCACAAACAATAATATCTACCACCGACTAGCAAAAGCTTTAAAAAATGGTACTGATGTTTCATACTTGAATCAAGGTTGAAACCGGTATAACCCTTTGTGTGTTCTTGAGTATAGCATCCACAATGTCAGCAACCGAAAGACCGACGGCAGTGTTGGAATAGCCTTTTAAACACCTCACTGTTGGTCCTCTAAAAAACAAGAGAAAAGCGATAAGTTTATAAACATAAATATATAGTATAAATACTATCTTGATTTAATTTTTGGCTATTGCTCGAGTGAAAGTTGTATACAAACGTGACGATGTGGAAAAAGTCAGACGACAAAGTAGCAAACAGGACTTACAGTCTGACGACTTCTTTGGAGATTTCGTACCATCTTTCTTCGTCGGTTTCCAGCCCAATATTCGGTAGGATATCGCGAAATTGTACACCCGCGACGTTCACTCCGGACCAGAGTGGAACTACGAAACGTTCAACGTTTATACAGCCCTGATACGTAACGTTGGCTTTCTCCTCCGTTAAATTTAATGTATTTATTATTTATTTAACGACGTTTTTATCAAATAAAAACAAAACATTAATATGTACAAAAGATTTGTACCAAGCTGGGCGAAAGGGTGAATTTCTGTAAATAACATTGTTCATAAATAAATGACGGTTTTACAAATTGTCAATTGTCCTCCACTATTACGTCATAATGAAATATGCACTTCTGTTAAAAAACAATATTGGTGAACCACTCGAAATTTACGATTAATTGTAATTTACAATTTACTGTGGGTCCATGCAGAAAATTAAGAACTTTTTTAAAAGTAGGTAATTACGAACTCACCCTGACTGTCCCCGTGCTCGCCGATAATGTAACCGTGAACCGAACTCGGCGCTATTCCTAGACGATCCGCGATCAGGTAACGAAACCTCCCTGAATCGAGGTGAGTTCCACTTCCGATAACTTGACTGACCGGTAATCCGCTCACTTTCCACGTTACCCACGACAAAATGTCAACTGAAAGTAAAAGTTCCTTTTCTACTCTCAGCTCAGAATTGTTCGGAAACGACAATTCCTTCGTCCGTTGATCCTTTCTATTCCCGTTAAACGCGTCTTTGAACGCGGAACGCAACCTGGGTTACTGACGATCAGGAACACCGCGTTCGGACTGTAGCCAACCAGAATAGGTATTATGTTCTTCAGTATCTCCGAATTTCGTTGCACCAGGTCCAGCCGAGTTTCACCCTTTATTTGCCGCACGCCAGCCGCTATGATGATCACCCTCGAATTGCTCGAGATACAGAAGTCTGAAACATCGATCACGGTTGATAGTCATTCACCTTTGAAATTCCTTTCGAATCTATGTACAGTGGGTAAAAAACGATCTTTGTACGTTTAGTTTGTTTGCAATAATTTTATACAAACAAACAAACAGATCAACAAAACTGTACAGGATGTTTCCCTATTGCTGGTAAATATTTTAAATAGTGATTTCATAGACATAAATAAAACAAAAATTAAAAGTAACAAAGTTGCGTTTGAGGCTTTGTATTCGAGTTTGCTAATAATTGATAGCACACAAAAAAAAAAATTTATCTTGATTACATTTTCTTTATCGGTTCTAAAATGAAAAAGTCTCAAATGTAACTTCACCATTTTTGATTCTCGTTTTATTTTGGCCTCCAAAATTGTCTTAAAATATTTACCAGCAGTAGGTAAGCACCTTATACAGGGTATTCGGCCACCCCTGGGAAAAATTATAATGGGAGATTCTAGAGGCCAAAATAAGACGAAAATCAAGGATACTAATTTGTTGATTGAGGCTTCATTAAAAAGATATAGAAACATTTCCAGCCATACAGTAGATTTTCGGTAAAGAATTTTTTTCTCGAAAGTGGGTAAGATTTCGGGGGTATGCGTATTCACCAAAAATGGTTGTAATTGACCCCCGCAAACGACAATAATTTTTCTGTGAATGATTTGAAATTTTTTAATTTAATTTTTTAATAACTTTTTAACGAAGCCACAATCAACAAATTGATATTCTTGATTTTCGTCTTATTTTGGCCTTTAGAATTTCCCATTAAAATTTTTCCTAGGGGTGGCCGAACACCCTGTATAACGATCGATTCTTTTGGAATAAATGTCGTTACCTGTGTCGTAATCGATACGTGGATCTCCTATGAACACTGACCCGTGGCTATAATCCATTCCCTCTCCCTCCAACTTCTTCGGGAATGCATCAACCATCGCGAGGTGGGGGGTGATTTTCTAGGATAAAATTTTCTAAACACGTGTTTTATCGCCCACAAAAACGTTCCTACTTTCGAACGAATTTGCGAAGTAGGGGAGGGGGTTGGTTGACAAAAATTTTCACCGATAGCAACTAAGATCCACCTTAACGCGCGTATGTAAATCGTGCACGTGGACATTTTGCCGATCTGGTCACATATTCCCGCGACTATTCGTATTGCACACATATTCGCGCAGTTTGGCTTTCCACGTGCCACACGTATGAACTTTCACTCGAGTTTGGAACACAAGTATGTGCTATTCGTACATCCGACGGTCTTTGCTATTCAAAAACTAGGAGAAGCGTTGTCGTACCTGAAATAGAATAGCGTTCGCGCAAGCTACGCCGACCATACCGGCCCCTACGATCGTCACTTTGTGACAACAGTCCCTAACTGGCTCCGAAAATTTGCACAGTAACTCTTCCTTCAAGCATGCCGGTCTGAAGCATAAAGATTCAACGTTACTTACACTTTGAATCATGTTCCTTCCGCTACTGTGTCCATAAGCGAATCCATTCGGTTGCAACGTATGAAATGTCAGTTAGTTATAATATCCGCTGTTTGAATTGACGCGTGTAAAAATTACGAGGCTTTGGGGTATGTATAGAGTCGCGGAATTCTAAGTCTAATTCATTTTCTAATGTTATTCCTTCTTTAGAAAATTGTTTAAGCGACGGGAAACGTCGGTGAAAGGTATGATGGATGAGACACTGGAACATTACATTAGAGATCATTGACTTTACACTACCAACACGGAACACGTGCGTGGGTATTTCAATAGAGAAGAGCTGGACCTTTGCCACTAACCGGTACAGGTTGTTTCTTTCATAACTTTTGGTGAGAAATTATAGTTCTTAGGACTCTGTAATTCTCGAGTGATTAATTTACCTTTCTGTGCCAAGAGAGAACGAATATCAGCTATTAACCATTTGATAAATTATCGTAACCTTTCCAAAATGTGAGCTCAATATTTTCAATCAAGACTAGGTTCATAACAGTATATACTTGTGTCTCATCAGGTCCCTGACAATGATCTGAATTTACTTCAATTAGGGTCGAAAGATCTGTGTTGTTCACATTCTGTAGAGAAACTTCGTTCCTTCATTTTCAAGACTGAAATTGCTACAAGATTTCTTGTACGGAGTACAAATTTCTTGAAACACATGAATTTCAGGAAAGAGTAACAGTTTACTTCTTACGTCGCGCGAAGAACTTTCATCCGTGCATGCAAACATTAAGAAAGCATCTTTGTTGGGACATTTCATACGCGACAACCTAATATTTTATCGTTGCTGAAAAATTGAGCGGTTAGTAGACTGCGTGTCGCGTTTCACCATGAGTACACAAAACAGAGCGCTTACACGAAACTGACCGCTCTCTGTAAATCGGATCCAGCTGTGGCGTCTTTGCCAAAGTCAGCTGACCCGATTTTCTTTGTCCTGATGCCACCGAAGACCTCCGATAAAATTGTTGGCGGCAAAGCACGACAAGGGTGGCTCGTGTATAAACTCCTTCTCAACGTCACGTCTATTGTACATCTGAGACATTTCAGCAATGACGGATTCGATAACGCGCGCGAAAATAAAACCATTGCTTATGTCACTCGATGATTTTGCGGTTCGCGATCGTTCTCATGGGAAATGTCACATCACATACAATCGATCGACGGTTGACAGAAAAGAAGGCGCTGGCGATCATAACCCGTCTTAGTGAATCGCCATTGCGTCGGTTTGCCAATTGTTAAACAATCCATGGTTACAGGGATTGAATCGTATATAATGTCAAGTACAACATTTTTTGAGATGAAACCAAAATGAGAACAGGCTTCTTTTTAGTAGCAAGCGCAAGATAGTTTTCCTTCCCTAGAAAAAGAACAATTTTAATATTGTGGAAATTTCTAATTCTTATTTTCCATTTACAAATAACATTTCCATTGTAACATGGAAGAATTTGTTCTCGAAACATAAAACGACATTTCGAAAGTGAAAACATGTGACTGATGTCGTTTTGCCTTATAATGTATTATTCATGGCACAAGTACATACTGACCGTAAAATAATATGCACGTGTATGTTACCGAGTCCAGAACGACTAACTCAACAAGCAATATTTTATTGGTGAATTTAACTAATAACTACTACTCGTAATCTACACAATTAAGTAACTATAAAGCTGCTAATTGCATTCCATTTTAATGGTCACATTTTTTTTTACCATTGTATTTTAGGAATTAGTGAAGTAAGGCTGAAAGAATTGTAGTGTTAATTTATTAAAATATTTTTATAAATATACATTTTTATAATATGCAACATATATTCGGTAACAGGAAACCTTAGGACGTTGCGGTTTATGCATCAAGATTGTACAAGAACAACATAAATCAGTCACTCTAAACACTGGGAGATATAGTACGAAAACATTTTTTAAATTCGTAGACATACATACATAGTACAGTACAATATCAAACTGGAGAATAACTTAACGAAGTACTAACATCTGACTGACTTACAATTGCCCAGGTACATTGTCTTTTGTACTTCGATTTAAGAGTTAAGTATCTTGTTTCGTAATTAAATAAGAGTTGTTTACATTAATCTTATTAAAATACTGTCACGTAAAAATCACTGGGAAGCAGTACATATTCTCACAAATGTAAAGCTTTAACAATAATATACATAGTTAATACTTCATAGTAACACGCACACAGACACGTCGCCAAAGTGCAGATCGAAAGCCATGCAGCGCTCGGGACACGTTTGGCGGTTTAAATATCTTTTAAATATGTTTTAAGTATTTGCAATGTAAAAAATAAGTAACAAAAAGTAAGTAGAAATGAGAAATATACTTTTTAAAAACAAATACTTCTTGTCCGCACCATCGAAAATTGAACTACGCGGCACGAACGAAAACTTTAACGTATCGTGTCAAAAAATATTAATCTAACATGCAAAATGAGGATGAAAAGTCTAAAATTTCAAGTCTTTCTGAACTTCGTGCATCGTTTTGGCCGATTTAGTCAAAAGTGCGAGTTCATCTTCCGTAAGCTTCTGTTGGACAATACATGTCACGCCTCCATCGCCTAAAGTGCAAGGCAGGGATAGAAACACTTCCTCGTTGATTCCGTGATAACCCTGGAAATAATATTGCTACCTATTGACTTCTGATCAAAAAATCCTAATAAGACTCAAAATAAAAAAAAATAGAAATGCTCTTAAAGCATTTAGAAATAGAAGCAAAAATAGAAATTATCGACTCACGGTAACCAAAGTAGACACCGCGTGAACTTGATTCGAATTTCGCAATATCGCTGAGGCAAGATGCGAAACGCTCAAACCGATAGCCCAGGACGTGTATCCTTTCAATCTGATCACCTCGTACGCGCTATCGACCACTTGTTTGTGCAAACAACCCCATTGTTCTTTGTCCTTATCGGTACCGACGTGCTCGTCCAAGTCGCGCAATCTGACGCCAGCGACGTTCACTCCCGACCATATCGGTACTGAAAATAATTCAATATTCGCAAATTATTAAAAAATATTTATCAAAGCGTATAATTCTCCCACCTAAACGTTAATTCTTTGCAGCAAAATAATTTCAATAGTCTTTAATCCTCTCATATGTGCAGTGATATACAAGTAACTATTTTTAAGAAAAAAAAAATGATTGACAAGGGTAGCATGAAAATATACTCTCCCAAAGTTTCACCAACTGAACTTGAAAATATTTGACAGTATTGCAAACACGTAGGATAAATTGTTAAAGCACCTCGCCACAAATGCCAGCCATTAGCTGGTCACCGTGCTGCAAAGAGTTAAGTGCTATAACGATTTAATTTTTATCTCAAGATAACGCGTGCTCGCAATTTGACACTTCGACTTTGTGGCTGATAAGAACGAGCTATCAAACAGTTGTGCAGTTAGGAATTATCTTTAGAAAGCATCGTTTTAACGTACCGCTCGTATCGCCGTGTTCCCCGATAATCCATCCATGACAGGATGTGGGTGCAACGTTGAGTTTCTGCGACAACAAAAACCGAAATCGAGCAGAGTCCAAATTGGTGCCACTTCCGATCACACGGTTCTTAGGTAAACGAGAAATTTTCCACGCTACATAGGTCAGAATGTCTACCGGGTTCGAGACAATCATGAGGATCGTGTTCGGGCTATATTTGACTAGCTGCGGAATGATGCCTTTGAAAATATCTGTGTTTCGTTGAACGAGGTCCAACCTCGTCTCGCCTTCCCTTTGACGAGCACCTGCCGTCACTATACAAAGACTCGAATTCGCTGTGGCAGCGTAATCCGAGCTCGCGTTAATTTTTGCGTTTCTCAGGAAGGTGCTACCGTGTTGCAAATCCATCATTTCCCCTTTTAACTTGTCCGCCATTACGTCCACTAACACTACGTCGCTAGAAACGTTCTGTAAACGAGTCAGAAATGTTTAAATATCGACAAACGAATATATTCGGTTGATTTTCTTGCAATCTGTGACATGAGTTGGGAAAATTTTATTCATGAACTAATATTTGCCATTTGCATTTATTTAATCTATTTGCATATAGAAATTCGGCGGAAGGTTTCTCTCACAGTACATGTTTTCATTGTTTGGGAACTTTGCAATTTTCACCTGGTCGTACCTGGTCCTTCACCTGGCGTCCCGTTACGGCCTCTAAAAAGTTGTCGAGGATGCAAGTTTCACCGCTATAAGTTTTTACTTATGACTTGAATTATTTTTCTACGACGATACTTGCTACGTATTTGCGTCTCGACATGAATTGAAATTGTTTAAAAATATTACAATGACAGTAATTTAGATTTTGCTTTTTTTTAAATGTATTAATAGATTCTAATTTATGAATTAAATGTAAACGAAGGTTAGTCTGAGAATGAATTTTTAATTTTTGTATCTTTTTTTTTTAAATAAAATTTGTCCAACTCTTTTCGTAGATAAATGCATTGTTCTTACATTTGTCAAGATACTGAAGGCACAGGCCATTCCAACCTGTCCGACACCGACTATGGAGATCTTGTTCCTGTCGATGGAAATCGGCTCGATCACCGTACTTAAAAGTTTGTCCTTCAAGGAAGTCATTTTTCTGAAAGCAGATATTATTTTGTAAATAGATTTTGCTTAACTTACCAACTTTAAAGCTTTTTTCAAATTCGTATTTAAACATTCTTCCCTTTAAACGTTACAAATATTGTCAGTGTCTCTCTACCGTAAAGTCGTTCAAGGTCAAAAAGGTTACAGAGGTCGTTCGTTGTCCTACGCGAGGACATGCGCGTATGTAAACACTCTCCCACACCGATCAGAACTTTCTCCTCCATTTTTAACTCAAATCACAAATCTACGATACTAAAGATTGTATTAATAATCGCATAGTAAAATATCAAATATCAAATATTAGTTTAATGCCTAATAGTAAACAGGAAGGCAAAAATTTCTCAGATTCCCGGGTCTTATCAACTTGTTTACAATTTCTCGCGATTATGAATGCAGAATTGCAGATAACAGAATGTAAATACTACGCGACTCACGAGATGCCACTACCTGTACGAGAAACACGTGCACCGTTAAAGCCGGTGTTCGAAGCTGAATTTAGAAATGTAGGTTAAATTCAAGCGAACATCGACGGATAATACAATTCACAGGGAAACAACTTTGTAGTTATGGTCATTCGTAATTTACTGACGACTCAGGATAAACAAGACCAATTACATAGCACCAATTGACGACGAACTTTATTGCGTTTGACCCTGTTTTGATGGGAGGGAGTAAACGACGAGACAATTGCACACCATATACCGTCCAAACTATCGTTTCAGTAAACGTGCAGTATGTGCCACTCGATTCACTTATTCTATAATGAACGAAAAAAGATACTTTTCCTAACCTCTCGTGTCTCTGCATTGGATACAAAGCAACACTAAACACGTATAGCACCAAATGAATGCAGATTACTGCAAAACGTGGACACGTCCGACTCGTCTGACAACTCAGAGACTTCTGTCTGCTGGGGTGACCTTGTCCCCACTTTTTATACTCCCCATGGGCTAGCAGCAGACGCGCTGACGAAACTGGGAACGCAGGCGTGTTCCGTGATAAATCTAAATTCTCGTCCGGCTTTCCCACGAATTTTCACGTCCACTGCGCGTCACGTAGCGCCAATTTTTTGCGTCGTCGATATCGTTATGTCGATCACGGTGGTAACAAAAGCCGAGTGCACGTAAGTGCACGGCGGGATGTTGCAATTTTTCGAAATGAAAGTGACGTTGCGCACGCGTAAAGTGACGCAACCATTTCCCTCCCGAGGTTCATCGATCCCGTCGGCACTTTCTTTTGGATCCCCACCGGCTATCCAATAAAAATCACCGTACAGGATATGTTTCGTTTAACGGGGACTAAAAATACGCCTGTCGAGGGACTCGTGGAATGCTACTCTACGGTGGATATTTTATTTCGATCAGATGCGAGGTTAAATTTGGAACAGCGTTTTCAATGGGAACTCCGGTTCCGTTCGGTTTTTAATAAACTGAAATTACGCGTCGGGTTAGAACTCCGTCGCCAGTGGTTTTTAAACTAAATAGAAGTTTACTCGAATGGGGGATCAATTCAGTGTACTTTATTTTGCAGAAACGAAGCTTTTCAAATTTTGTGATATGTTTTGGAAATTGTGCAAAATTTCGCAAAGGATGCGAACAATATTTTGCTAACTAGACTTCAGCGGAAAGGGTAAAGCTATACTGTACTTTCTATGATAAACATGAGCGGGGATTCATTGCTTGAAAGTTGGATTAAAGTATAAATCAAGTAGTAATGCCTCATTTTTATACATTGCCTCTTCAAACTTTCTCTACACCTTGGATCGGGAAAGCACATAACACATGTATTAATATATGAAGACAAATAAGGTCTCGGGTAACTCTGTACGATCTATAAGATCGAAAGTATAAGTGGATTAGACAGAAATGTCATTATTTTAAATTCGTTTCTGAAAAATAGAATGCATTAAATTGCCATCTAAATGCATTTGATTAATTTAAAGTCTTCTCTAAAGGAGATAAGATTTTCTAACTTTCAACACATCCAAGATAGTGTGACTACTGCAGAGGTTACTTAAAAACAACTTTTTTCAAAATATCCGACGTCTGTACTAGCAATATAAAAAATGCATTATGTCTGATGGGGATTACTTTGATCGACAATAAATTATCAATATAGATGTTATTTTTCAGACCGTTCAATGAACTTTATCAACAGACCATGTCTGATCATGAACTTTATTCACTTAGCAATACGTTGATATCATTCGTGAAAAATGGGTCTTGTTTTGAAGCTATATCCTTGGGCTACAAACAGATTTTTTCTGATCTTTGACAATAATATATACAATTTAACATCTCATAAATCCACTTCTAGACAGTTTAGAACAATGAAGTTTGATATACCTTTATCTACAAAATTATTTTTATTTAATAAATAACTTTATCGATATTGTTGAAACACAATGAAACAGACTCATATTCTCATTAAACGATTAACAAAGAGATAAAGAGAAAATCAATCTTTCTTTAACAGAAAGTCTAAGAAACATACGATATACGATTGACAACAACAAGCCTGCTTTTAAAAATAGGCGCGAAAAATGAAGATATAAATTATGAATTAAATTAGAAATATTCTAGTTACAGATAAAATACATTTGAATGAAAGAGGGAACAAATATTTTGTTAACTGCGTCAATGATCCGTTACTTAATGATGTTATTATAGAGTCATGACACGTACATAATCAATGAATAGGTTATAAAAATTATCATAATCCAACTGCTTCGTGCGAGCTTTGAACCGAAATCTTTACAACTGCTGATAATAATTCCAATGTTTACCGAATTTTTCATCGAGTGAACGTTCAATGTCTAATTAATTTAACTTTATCAAATTTCCGTTTATTAAATCTACATACTCCAACGATTTCTCATGGACACGATTAACTCTAAAAAATACGATATAATTTTTGCAACGCAACGGTATACGTTAAACGAATAAATACATATGTTATCGCACGATGTTAGATATGACTTAACTTACCTCAAATAATTTCTCCGACGAAGTAGTTCATTCGAAATTATTGGTTGGCCTTGCGATTTGCAAATCATTCGAAAACTTACTAAGAAATACATTGTTTCTCGTGACGTGGTTCCCACGTTACTCAAGACCCACCGGTAAAAGAATGAGTTTCTGACACCTCCCACTCCGTTAAAACAAATTTTCCTCCTCTTTCTAACTTATTAAATTTAGTATTCAATGCCTCTACCTCTAGTCGACTGTCTCGGTTTGCGATTCTTAGTCTACAAAAGGAAAGTTTTATCAAGTACTTCTTGCGTGACGGAGTATGTTTTTATCTAACATTATCGTCGACGGTGTTACACTGACACATCATTGAAGCGTGCATTTCTCGCGGACGATAGTCTGTTATCCGGAAAAGAGGATTGCTCCACGTTGCCACGGTATTCCGTGAAGTTGAATCATGCTTAGAAATACATACCTTGGTCCGTGCAGTCGCGAATGACGCAACCAGACCTCACGTGTTTGTAATTTGATGTAGCTCTACGTGAGCATGGTCATGAACTTCTTTGACGCCTACGATTGGAAAGTTGATCTTTCATGGTCGCTTATCCATCCTCGTGCCTTTTTCCCGCAACACTAATGACAGAAGGCCCCGAGCTGTCCTAATTTTTCGTTGAATTTTTTTTTAGGTATTCGTGAAACAACCGTTAATAAACCTACGCAGCAGCTCGACTTGGATTGTCCATATTTTTAAATGAAAGAACGTAATGTCGTAAGCAGACAAATGATGAGATCCTCGCGGTGGATCGACGTGAGAGAAGACACGTCCGTCGTAACCACGAGTTTAATTCAGGAAGGAGTCGTAAAGGCGATTCCGTTTATTACTTCTAACACCATTGCTGCCAAAAGCATGAGATATGCCAGTGGGGTTTCAAAGCGGTTAGGTCGTTTTCGAGCCTGCTCGTGCGGAGCTTGTTTCGATCTAAATTGACTTTCGTCTTGAACCTTCGACTCCATATCCATTTGGACGCTTGAGTTTAGCGATTGGAATGCAGATGATGAGGCGAGAACTTAGGCTAGTGGCATATTTACGTTCTGCGATCACTCTTGAGGGAACACGCGCGTGGAACTTGTATTTGGTCCGAACCTGTAATTTAGTTTCGTGGCTGGTCTACTTCGTACGAAAGGCAGAAGCACACAATCTTCGTGTCGTCACGCTTTCTCAGACATAACGGTAACCTTGTTTCATTATCAAATTTTCAACAATGATATATATATATGATCAAGCGATGATCGATCGCTTCCGGATCAAAATGAATTTATTAATTCTGACGTTTTAGTTGATTTATGACCCTTTTTAAAAAGAAAATATATACAGGGTGTTCGGCCACCCTTGGGAAAAATTTTAATAGGCAATTCTACAGGCCAAAATAAGACGAAAATCAAGTGTATCAATTTGTTGATGGAGGCTTCGTTAAAAAGTTATTAACAATTAAATTCAAAAATTTCAAATCATTCTGAAAAAATTATTTTCGGTTGCGGAGGTCAATTACAATCATTTTTGGTGAGTAGACATACTCTCGAAATCCTGCGCATTTTTGAGAAAAAAATTCAGTACTGGCGAAACTTTAAAAGTTAATAACTTTTTAACGAAGCCACCATCAAGAAATTAGTATTCTTGATTTTCGTCTTATTTTGACCTCTAGAATCTTCCATTAAAATTTTTCGCAGGGGTGGCCGAACACCCTGTATATAGTAAAAGAAATTATACATATGTATACAGGACGCATCCTGTAATTTTGACCACCATTTTAAATACATCAAAATTTAAGTATAGAATTTATATTAAATAAGCTTACTCATTACAAATTCGCACTATTTGGCCTTCTAAAAATTTTAAAAGAGCAAATGCAAGTATTGTATAAGCGAACACTTATTATTGTACTTTTAAGGAACTGAAATTTCTTTATCACAGTTTTCACTATAAATTCACAGAGTTGTTTAGAATATTACATATGTATATTAGTATTTAATTTTAGTGCCACTATCGTCGTCTAAGCGTTCAAGGGTGAAATTATTGCTTCGTAAATAGCAGAACTTGTTATTACGTACATTCTATAATAATAAATATTATTATAATTATCGTTGATGGTACATTCCTTCATGAAATTGGCGAGAAAATTAAAGAAAATTTTAAAGGGCAAATTAAGTACCGATTCGTTGTGCGCACGGCACTTCTGTACGTATACGGCTTAAAAGTTAAATTGGCCAACGTCGCATAACTGCCATGTCGTCGAACGACTCATGCTCGCTTGCGATTCCCATATGAAGATGGCAAGTATAATTGCAAAGCCGACGAGTCGACGTCTTGAATTAGCATAACCGTATAAATGCAATCGAGAATAACCGGACGTGTCTTCCCGATGCTCGAACGCACGTGGCTCTTTACGCTCGATTTGCAATCGATAACCCGTTACGTTCGCTGCTTCTACGAAGTATATATGTATATCTAGAGCTTTCACGCCACGAACAACTTTTAACTAACAATGTAACCAGTTCACTTCTTTTTTATTGATTTCAAAATACATACATTTTGTATACCCATATTTAAATTTTACAGTATGTTAATTTTTTATTGCAATTATGTTTCGTCGAGTATTTTTGTTCTTTGGTGGATTTAATCCACTTATAAATTTATTTAAATGAAAGTGTTGAAAATTTTAATTTCTTATTTGCGACAAATATAATTTTTTATGGATAAGCTGTTACGCATGTACTACGTTGTCCCTAGCTATCAAACATTTTTATTGGTATCTACGAAGTATGACAATTTCAGAGACATTAAATCGTTCTGATATTTCCAAGTATACTTTACATTTTGTGATGCAATTACGCGCGCTTAATACGAAGTTTCGCATCTCCAGTAGGAATACGTGTTGCATCAGCTTGCAACACTCCGGCGAATTAGTAATGTCCACAAACATTTTATGATTCCTAAAGGTCGAGAATTATCCGTGAAGTTTATTCACGAAATCTTCTGAAATTTCCTGCAAGAAGTACCAGTAAATTGAATTTTTAACTTGCGTTATTTGACCTAGACTTGAAAGGCTCAGTCATCGAAGTCAGGTTTCTAAGAAACGATCACGTGAATCTTCTCTACGTGACTTCGTCAACGCATATGATACTCGTACTATCCTTCTATTCTGTAATTGTTGCAACTTTTACTTGCTTTTGTTCGTAACGAAAATAAACACCGAATTGATGCAGATAATATGTAAATATGGATGAAGAAAAACTGTTTTACTATAAAGTAACAATATAAATAGCGTCTTATAGATACATTTATAAAGGCAATAAATAAGGAATTGTAATTTACATAATAAAATAAGAATGTTTAATATGCATCCAAACCCGTTAATTAGGAGTATAAGTTTAAACTCAAAATCACCATGGTCTGTATATGTAAGAGAAACAAGAACGCAAATAAATGAACTCTCGTTCTACAAAACAAATATTAAAGAGACATAATTATTCTCGTGCAATCGCCTTCTGTAATACCTTCGAACGTGATCTTTAAATTATTGATCTTTAAAAGAGCACATTCACGATACAAAGTTTACACACGTCTTGCATTCGCTAGAAACCAACCGGTTTTACATTATAATATGCAAACTTTTCTTATTTCCTTTGGAACGTTTCATGCCCGTCTTATTGCTAATATAAAACACGAAATGTTCTTTTATCGATGTTATCGTAAACACGGAAACCATCGAATTTCCCATCGCTTCTCGAAAATAATCCTAAATTCGTTATTTTGATCTCTTCGTTGAGCATAGCAAATTTTTTACTAGTTTCTTATAAAATCAGTTTCTTTTTAACATTTAACGAAGGATTTAATTTTTAAAAATTATTTTTTTTTTATTTCTGCTAATCTACGGGACGAGTAATGCACTTAATAGTTGAATCAGCGATTGCTCGATATGGCAAAAGAGACTAGCACAACCTTCAGAAATAAAATCAGTAGGCAGGACGACAATGTTGAATAAGAGAAAGGTGCTAATGCACTCTTGTGATCTCAATTCCATGGTACACTTAATTAAAAATAAGTATCGTAGAAATATAATATAAGGTTACTTCGCGTGAAGGAACGGAGAAAAACAATGGTTGCACATCATAAAAGTAATTGAAGTGGTGGTATCCGGTTACACTGACGTGATATAAGTCGGATTGCTGATAATCATACATTAGATATCGTTTCCGGATTAATTCTATCGCATTAGAGCGCTACGTTCATAGAAATAGATACCAGTTCGAGCATCTATGATAATTGTTTTACTTTTTTATTCTACACTGAATGTCTTTGTATTGTAGATAATTGATATCGTTTAAACATCTACTATTGTACTAGGTATAAATAGGTATAGCATGCCATTTAAAAATAAATAGCACTTTTGATTTTATCGATAGGAAATCAAATAAACGACTTAAATGAATCAGATAATTAATTTAAAACTGATTTTATATATAAAGGAAACGTGTAATTAAAAAATTCAATCTGATAACATATATTCTACAATATATTTCTGTATTTTTAAGTGAAATTTTTAAGTTTAGTAAAGGAAACCTCGACCAAACCTGTTCAATATATTATGTGGTCTTTTATGTTACTAAGTAACTACCTACAATTATGGTTGCATCAAATATATAAGATAAAAATATAATGCCAACATTATGTATTGAAGTTAATTATCACTGAATGGGTAAACCTGTTTCACTCATGAATACTAAAAGTAGGCACACAATAAGTAGATGGTTATATAGGAACAAGTTGCTCGGAATGTTGACCTTGACAACATATTTCCAGGCTATCGAAATCTCTGAAGTGGATCCTTTTCTGTGTAATTTCCCCGTATAGGTAAAATTCAATGTAATTTCTTTTTATTATTTCTCTTTTACAACTACAACAGGCTTAGAGGGAACCTTCCAGTAATTTTGATAAATGAGGTAACTCCTTTCTTTCTCTGTTGATTTTCTTATTAGATCATTTGGTTTGGTTTCCCTAAATATTCTTGTATCATCATTATTGTTGAGTAGTTCGTTTGACAATTCATTGGGGTGAGATTGCAGTCTATTTTCGTGTGTGATTTGGCACACTCTTTGATGTAATCCCGTACATAATTTATGTATAGATCTGTTTGTGAAACTAAGGTCGACCTATCGTACGTTATTCGAAATATTGCCCCTTGTAACATATTTCAAGTCCACCGAAAGAAATTTTAAGGCCGTACCTGGATGTTATTGGTACCCAGAAATATACTTATCTTCTGTACCGAGCAATGCTCTGCGGAAATTTCCATAAACAATGCCCACCTTGCCCACAGGCTTTGTTCAAAGTGGATGAGCATCCTTCTTCGGAGAAAGCGTCGGTGAAAGTACGGCGAAAGAAGGTTTCGTAATAGAGCAATTTAATAAATTGTCGAGCCGGGCAATTAGGACAGTGTTAGGGATCACCGACGATACCTTGATATGGTAATTGTATCCGGATAATGCATGTGCATTCGTTAACCGGTGCTTTGGACGCGCATGCATACGTCTCCGATCCGTGGAACGTCGAACGGAAATTCGGTCTTCTTCTCGCGTCGTGATTGTAAATTATGGCTGGGGCTGGATCGCGAGGACCTTAATTCGGTGCATCGGAATCGCTCGCGGGCTCGCGTTCTGCGCCCGCCGCAAGAACGATTCGTTAAATCGTCCGTGTGCGTGCCCTTCGCGGGCAATTTTTGTGCTCGGGCATCGGGAGACGGTGCAACGAAGTTGAATAAAGACGTTTAAATGCTTAAAAGTCGCCAGCTGCGCCTTTACATACGTATCGGTTAAGTCGGTGCACTTTATAACAGCTCGTAAACGTTCGTGTTACGGAAGTAATCGCGTTACATTGTCCATCATGAAATTCGATACACGTCCGAACTTCGCTCCATTCAATTTTTCGCGCGGTTAATTATGACGCGTTACATTTTATTGCAACATTTTACGATCCCGCGGGACCGACGATTATGCCCGACGAGTTTACGGCCAATTAGCAACGGGCCTGGCTTAGCGTGCTCAGCATCGATCTTTCGTGCAAATTGCGCTATGATAAATTAATCGATTATATAATGCGCGAACCAATCATCCAATTAGCCTGAGATTAAGCATCGGAATTTTTACAACTCGATCGAATATTAAAACGCCGCGACGCGTTGCAAAAGGGGACCTTGGCGCGCGAATTCTATAAAATTTCTGGTCGCTAATTGCATTCGATAACGAATATATCGAAAATTCTAATTACGTATCTTTGCGGCGAGGAGCGTATTAAAATGGTATCGTGCATTTTGTTGCGTGGCCCGGACGATGTTACCTTCGTGCAACCATTCATTTCACCCGATCGCTGAGACGAACAGCGAGAGCCGAGGGTTTACAAAGTGGGTTGGCGAGGCAAGTATTTCGATTCTAAAAGGACGAATACAAATTGCCAGCGTATGTAATTTCGCAGAACAACATGGGTGGAGATCGCACAATGTTGTATTTATTTCAATGTGCAGAATCGCAACCACAGCTGCTTCTCCGTACCAGTGCTTCGTGCATGGTGCACTCTCGCCAAATCGATCGCCTTCGTACCTCGAGAATAAGAATTTTTACTACGTTCGAAATATGTTGCAGTCCATATGCTTCTTTTCCAAATCCAGATGCATAGTTGTTCTGAGTGATATGGGTATTTATGTTTTTTGTTTGTTTGTTGTGCGTTAATAAATGCATTTCTATTTTGTCATTACTATAACGTATTTCAGGAACGGTTCCGATTGTTAGTGTTATTTTATACGCAGATAAATTTGGAAAATGTTCTATTGGATTGCGTTACGACTAAACAGTGTCATTTATTAGCCCACGGCTTAGATACGTGCTAGAATAATATCGTATTTTATGGTCTCAGAGACTTCAATATCTCCTTAAAGCCCATTCGAAAGGACAAGGAACGATTCCACGTAACTATAAATAAGTGCCAATGCGTCCTCGGACATGGTCGTAAATCTGAAATCGGGGCATAATCGGCAAACTATCTAGAATCTGGCGCTGATCGAGCCGTAGCTGCGGTGAATCGCCATACATTGATCACAGGTATACGAGTAGACCACACACGTATGTCCTTATGGACATTCGTGGCCCAAACTGAAATTTTAAAGGAACTAATTCAGATGCCAAAGATAAAGAAATGCCTAGTACTTCAAGCAAACTTGTAAATTGTGAGTTTATAATTAGCGAGTGCACATCATTTGATATACGAGATTGTACATATATAACTTCTCCGACAATAGCTACTAAGGTACGAGTTCATGTTACTGATAAGCGAACATACCGAAGCATCAATCGCCAAATTTCATTAAATTAACGATCGATATTTCGGTATGTTCCCTTGTTAGAATAATTTATTAATTTCGTTAAAGCTTTCAAGGCCTGTACACTCTTAGACCTTACAAAACATTAGGCAGTATAATTTCCTCTTATATTTTAAGAAACAATTCTAAATTTGCAGCCATTAGCTCGGTGTCACCCACGAAGAAGAACTTTTCCATCGTGGGTGACACCGATTACCAGGTCTCACCACGAGGAGGTTGCTGCGAGTGGAGACCCGAAGGGAGATAGATGGAATCAAAGTTCCATCGATCTCCCTTTTACATTCTTACAAGCTAGATTACTAAATTAGAGAGATAGAAGGAAGCAATGTTCCTTCGATCTTCTAGCTTAGTTGTACCAAGTAATTATTTCATTTAAAAAGGGATGAAGCTAAATTATGGGAGACGCGACGCGACGCGATGCTGAACCGTACAGCAGATCTTCGGATCGAATCGATACTACCCTTGGTAGATTGATTTCTATTTCTAGAAATCGATCTATCATTGGCAGGCGACTGGATCTTTCGGAAAACTGGACGGCCGATCACATGTTTCGTTCGACGAAACAGCGGTGACCGAAGCAAGAAACGAGAGAACGAGTCGAGGGAAGCTACTTGTTAAATAATTACTTGGTAATATTGGGAGACGCATATAATAGGGACTTAAAATTAACGTCGAAGCTCAAGTCTAGTCAAGTTGAAGCTAAAATTCGGACGATAGAAGGAAACAAAGTTCCTTGATTATAGTTGTACCAAGCAATTATGTGGTTAAAAAAAAGGGATGAAGCTAAATCGTGGGATACGCGACACGACGCGACGCTGAACCGTGCAGCGGATCCGAGGATCGAACCTACTGCCCTTGCTAACTCGATCTCAACAAGAAAACAGAGAACTGCAACCCCGAATCGAGATCTCCATTTCTCCAACGCAACCCGCCGGGAGCCCGAAGGACCCGACTTAGGCTGTCTGACAAAGAGAGAGTACCTGAGACAGAGTCGACTTCCGCTGGAAGGTATGCGTTTCCGCAGAATACGGAAACTCCACACCTTCCAGCGAAGTGCCGTTTTCCCTCAATCAAGCTTACCAAGGGAAGGCGATTAGATCTTTCGGACCAGATACACGGCCGATCACATGTTTCAATCGATGAAACAGCGGTGACCGAAGCTAGGAACGAGGGAACGAGAGAAGAAGCTACTTGTTTAATAATTGCTTGGTAAGACGCGAAAATATGTAGAATAAAGAAATCTTCGACGTTAATTTTAAGATTCGCGACGAAGCTTAAATCTAATCGACTTAGAATTAAATGTCCCTCGGCGGTTGTGGTGTTTTCCATCGATGTCCCTACGAATAATCTGAAACTAAAATTGATACCCATATTAGTGACATACGAAAGGGAATTTAATAAACACCATGCAAACTAGATAAAGTGATGGAATAATTTGTCGTGCTGATGTATCGAAGAGTGAGAATCTATAAGATTCTCGATGTTAAACCTACCTAAGGAAATGTACAAAATTTACACATGATATAAACAAAGTATTCTACCTAACTTTCGTAACGAGAGATAAATAGAAGGAGAGATAATGTCGAAGTAAAATAGCAAACGATTACGAAAATTATCTGAAGAACCATACAAACGAAGACGAACAGAAACAAAGATTGAGCAGAATTGGAAATCCAACGATGAAATCGAAGAGTGAACATATCCAAGAATTAAACAAAATATCTCAGCGAAATAGAACAAAAATAAAAATCTTATTCTAATTATTGATATCAAAATTCGTGAAATAGTATGCAAACAAAAATGGTATATGATTCCAATACCATGCCAATTCAAAAAATAAGGCAGAAGTAGAAATAGAGGAGGGATACATAATAATCAGATAAAATCGGACAGTCAAACAACACTGAATTATGATCAAACAAGTAAAATAAACTGGTCAATTTTGGAATAATAATATAAGTAAGTAAAGTGGGCTTACTACTTGTTGACCATTAGTTACCATTACCAAGGAAGCACCAAAGGTCCAGCTGTAACATAAGAAACGATTTGTAATTTAGTAAAAGCGATGAACAGTTCCATAACGTTGAATTGGTATCAAACAACAAAATAGAAGTGGGGAGAGCAATTTTAAATAGTTCTTACCAGTGGTCATCGCGGTCCGGCACTGGTCAGTAGTGGTCAGTTGTGGTCAGTAGTCGGATCTGTACTGGTCAGCACTGGTCAGTAGTGGTCAGTTCTGGTCAGTTCTGGTCAGTCCTGGTCAGTCCTGGTCACTCCTGATCCCCAGTGGTCAGCGCTCCTCGAATTGCCTGACTTAGGCCCGCGAGACCCGATCCCCCTGGATGCTCCAGGGGTACTGAAGAATTTGTCCAGCGGTAGTCTTCGAGTGGGGAAGTCGAAGAGAGGGGAGACAGTGTCAACGTGAAGAGTTAAGAACCGCTTGGTCTAGAGAACAACCCTATTTCGATTGGTCCCACCTCTTTACTATTTCTAGATCTTCACTGGACCGTTGACCTCGATGTCAACCTCAGTATTGACCACCAGTGACCAACAGTTAGTCATTGTTGATCATCGGCCCATTAAAACTATTATGAAGATTAAAGCCTTCTTACGAGGATCCCCTTATAATTTGATCCACGATCTTTTTAACATTTTGTTCCACTTTGGAAGAGTGTATCTCATGTTATAAGACACTCGTGGTACAGCGATAGCATTCATCCCACTAACGATAGGTCTATTCTTTACCTCGTTTATTTGTAATAGGTATACATAGGTTGGAAAATAAACATGTCTGAGCAGTTGAGACTCGAAATCGTATGCAGGTTGACACAAATCGGATTTCAGCTGTTTCGAAATCAAGAAAGACTCACATTCAAAAATGGGCTAAATAAATACATTGGGTGAAAGGTCTACTCATATACCTCGTCTGTGCCTTCATCATGCTTTTCCTGGTTTACCGTCGGCGGTAAAACGAGACCTAAATGGTCGTGGATCGATAATCCAGAATCCTGCCGCAAATCAGTCATAACCTCGAATAGTCTCCATAGTCTCGAAACCCCATTACCATTTTCGTGTTACGCACAACATTACCAACAAATTTAGAAATGAATTTCAATCCCTCCCATAGTCAATTCACATGTATTTACGTACGCACTACAGCTGTCTACTATCCACCAATACTAATTTAGTGAATAGTTTCTCAACTCACCACCATCCATGAGAAGAGGACGTTAAAATTACCCCCGAATTTTCAGGTCGGTATTGCAGTCAGATTGGGCCACGGAAGTCCATAAGGTGAAAGGTCTACTTGTATACCTCGTCTGTGCTCGTATCACAGACGAGATATACCTCGAACAGTACCGTATTAAGGGATGCAACAGCGATCATCTTATACTTACGATGAATCATCGGTGAAGTAATTACCTCCGTGAACGTGTATCTATAGGGATTCGATTAGGTTACGATTTTTTTAAATACTTCGGGAAATATGCAATTGTAGAAGCCAATCGAAGCAATCCTTCTTGATTAACTTCACCATCGCATGATTGCTAATCTCTGAAATAACAGTAACTAGTTTACGCAATTTTTATCATCTAGATGAAGTCGTGAAATTATCTCCCTTTCTTTTTGCCTTTGTACGACGAGCTTTTGAAATGCTAAAGAGGTTATAGGATTTTGTTTATTTCGAAACGTCCAAAAATATTAATAATTTGAAAATATTCCAGACTAGATAAATTTTATTTTATTAATCAAAATTTGAGAATACTACAGATTAGAAAAATCAAGTAAATAAATTTTAATATTAAGTAGAAGAATACTCTTCTAAACGTCATTTAAATTGGAGACGCTAATACTTAATGGGTAAAGCACGCCGTTGGCAACGGTTTACGATAATAATTCTTCAGAGTCAGCGCATTAGAAACGGCAGGTGTGAACTATTTAACGATTCGATACGATACGGGTTGCTTCTAATAAATTTTAATTAATTTGCGATAGAGTCACCGGTCGGAGATTAAAAATATTGCCCCGCGAACCAGTTGCGAATAATTTTCCGCGCCCCTCGGCGTCGGAGCGCGCACACGCACTCGTTTCGGTTTTATCGTACGAACAAGTGTAACGAGAAACGAGTTTCGCCGTTCGCTTCAGCCGAAACACGAAAGCACGAATCGAGACAGGAATCGCTTTCGGACAATCGGCCAGTATTGGCGTGATTTCGCGCCATTAATCTTCCCTCGACAATTAACCGGCTGCAGGGCTAACGCAATGGCCAGCTATTAATTACAATCAACGCTATCTCACGCGCCAGACCGATACGACGTTTAATCTTGCGGTCAGAGAATGCGTTCGCTGCCCGAATTCGTAGCCTTACTATGCCGATGCTTGTAAAAGCTCAGTCTTTAGGTTTGAAAATGTCACTTTGCCCGTATAAAATTATCGAGGGCTACGCACGACCCGCAATCATCGATCTCACGATGACCGACTTTTGTCTCTATCGACCAGCAACAGCTTCGAGTGACCAGACACGTTAGTAAACAGTAAATTAACTGGGACGAGTACGTCGTAATACTTTGTATTGAAATATAAAATATTTTCATAAACGTATTAATTGGAACATTTATGATGCACGTTTTACTAATATGTTTTGTGTATACAATGAATGAGGTTACATTTGATTTTATTTATCAGAAAAGATTTGCGTAGTTTCTCGGTATTATTTTTATATTTTTATGAAAAGTTCTTTTTACTAGTTCTAAAACCACGTGCTTTTTACTAGATCGGTACTTCATTTCGTGGAACACCAACTATCATAAGCTGGAAGGTCTATCGTGTATTTCGTTTATGTTCATAAACGCCCAAATCGTGAGCCATGAAAAATATGTTACCTCCAACCATAAGTTCCGTGGTTCTGGATCGAATAGCGATACCGCAGGTCACCTTTAGTAGATGGTTCCACCCGCATACAAAAGATGGCGCGGTTATGATGATTTTTTTCTAGAAATTGTCATCAGAGTTTATAGATTGCCTACGTATTTGTTTTAACACGTTTACTGTTGGATCGTATACGTAATAAACATCTGTCTCATTTTGTCAATATTGTTGACAACACAAAAATATGTTTTAAGTAAAAGTTTTAGGGTAATTTAGGTTAAATTAGTCTGCAAATGTGTTGTATCGAAATCCCCTTAATCTGTAGAATAGATTACCAAACTATAAACGTGTTAAAACTGTTGTCTTCGTTTAATTTATCTGCTTGAGCATTTCGAAAGATTGGAGTCATAGAATTACGAAACGGTGATTTCTGTGGATCGCAATAACATCACCAAAGTCTATATAAAGGTGTGACAATTTGGAGAGAACGTTTCGGCTCACGTAACGAGGGATTTAATTAACACGAGAACTTTCTTATTGAGTAAACACGTCTGTTGGACCACTCTTTTCGAAGATACGGCTGGCGATATTAAACGCCTGCTTAAAACATTTGTCGCGTGGTGCGCATACGATACGTAACGGCCGCAGTTATTATGAATTACGGCTCGCGTTCTGTGCGACCCGGTACCATATATTTGATTTAATGAGGTAACAAGTGCACCGAGACTTATAGCATGAATCCGAACAGGTGATTAATCTCACCCTGATTTCTACCTGGGGCTTGCCTGGATGCGTCTTACTTTATTTAAAATGACATCTATTTCGGAGTGTAACTATCTTGGATCGTTAACCTTCGCTCGCAGGGACTACCATTCCCTCAAAGCCTCGTATCTGATTGGTTGCAATATTCATTACTTATCGAAGCTTTTGCACATTGATTATACAGCCTACGATTTCATAACTTACGCAATTACTAATAAAAAGGTTCTTAGCGGAAGATTTAAGGCACGAAGTTCCCCTTCAGAATCAATTGAAGTTTTATAAAACATTTTAAAAATGCAGTAGATAATAATGAATACGTCAACTTCATTCTATTGTTTATTTCATGGCAACTCGACAAAAATTCTATCACAATTATGAAATATCCGTTTCGTGACTTGGACAACTTTCATAATAAAGCATTTTTTCGAAACGAAAGAATCACAATTCGATCGAAGACTTCCCAACGCGGTCCGTCCAGACCACTAAGCATCGGGCACCGAACGAATCGGGTTTGGGCCTAGTATGCATAACGAGGACCGATCCTCGTTTTATTTGCCCTTCGATCTACTTTTTTCTGGTCCCCCGGGGGCCGATTCTTCTTTTTGGGGGATTAATCACGCGCGTAGAATCCTCCGGGCTGCTGTACTGAGCGGCCAATCGCGCTCGATTGATTCACGGGCGCGCCGTTGGGCCCAGAACCAGGAAGGATAAAGTAGAAACTGGCGAAAGAAACGTGAACGAGAGGGACGGAATCACAGCGGAAGGAGAGCAGAAGTTCCCCGCTAATGCATGCCTGGGAGAAGACCGATCGAAGGGGTGCTGCGTTGATTAGCGGATATCTTAATTACTGATTGGCCGCGCAGACTAATTAAATCGTAACTCAATCAGGAGCCTACCCCACCCGTCGTACCGTTCCGATTTTACGACGACATTCGAATGGTTTAGGATCTCGCGTATACCCGTGTCGCGTTTGTTGCATAAATGATTCTGACGCATTGGATATTGCACCAGAGGGACTGTTCCATCGGCTCTGCCTTCCTTTCGGCCCCGTCTCCTTTTTACTCCTACACGCGTTCCTTTTTCTCCGGCCTCCTCCGCTCGTGGAGGACCGAGGCTGCTCCGACCGGCCAGGCATTATGTCGGGACGGAATAAAAAGTCCAGTAATTAGTAGTACCTACCGCGGTGTTTTGCAGGTGAACGATGTCCTCGGGATCCTCCTTTCGGAATCGTATTTCTCGCTAAAGACAATTTCCCTCGCGAAAACATTAACAACCGACCGATTCTCTGATCAGGGCTTCGTTAATTGTTGCGCTGTTCCGTTTGAGTTTTATTTTCCTTGAAAATTACACACTGTGAGATCCATGTCCAATGCCTAAAGTTCACTTAACGAGTTTACACACTGCGTCATTGAACAATTTAGGCTAGAACACTCGTATCAAATGCAGAGCACGCATAAGCACTCATACGAAGACGCACAGAACTATTGTACAATCAGTCGTTAACGAGCACAGAAGCCACAATTATAAAATACGATAAATTACTATACAAACGCTTCTAGCTATCCTGCTCCTCGCATTCAACACTATTTACGAAGCGCTCTATAAGAGCTGGTTTGGAATCTGAGAATGAGTATCAGTTCAATATTTTATTCTAATTGGACACGGTAATATGCGTTTAAAATCTCTCGGACGCAACGTCGCAATTCTTTTGCAAATAAGAAAGTCGCATAAAATCGAGCGGTCAAACTAGGTTGCCATGTGGCCAGAATTTAAGATGACACCCGAATTACCTAATTGGAATTCAAAGTTACCTTCGCGGCTGTCTCGTGGCTAGGCGCGTAATAACGACTTTCCATCGACCAAACAATTTAGTCTCGATCGCCGTGCACGATTTCTCCTCGATTAAAGAGTTTCGATCCATTAAGAATTAAGTATGCTGCGCATATTGAGTCCATAAGCTGTTCGCGACGTCCTTCAAGAATACGTTCTTGGTCCTCTTTTATTTAACGTTTGTGCGAGCAATTTACACCTTCACCTTGCTTCTACAAAATGCAACGTTTCTTACACTTCAAGGTAGTTTTTGTTCGTTTTAATACGGGGGAGTGAGACGGAGTTGAACGAAAGGACGAGGAGGCAGAGGAGGACCGAGTGACGTTTTAATTTCGGATGCGTTTTGAAAGTCAAATGCGGACGGACGCTTTATGTCGAGCTGAATGCCGACGGGGCGGAATTATGTCATTAGATCCATAATCGCGGTGCGCGGTATAAATTATGTACTCGGGACGCGTCATCGAGATAATACAGAAAAATGGCTTCACCTCGGAAGCCGGTGCCTCGGAGATGAAGACGTTGTCGTGCTCCCCGTCGTTATTGGTGTGGCTTCCAGCCGCAGGAAACCCTTCGTGTGTGTTTTCTCTCTCTTTCTCTTTCTCGTAACGCACATTCGTTAGCATGGATAATGAATCACCGACGCGTCGTCGTGCTCCTGTCGCGAGTACGACGAAGAATTCGCCGGTGGGTCGTCGACGACAACGCGCCGCGTACATAGGAACCCTCCTGTTACGGCCCTGGCCGTTTCGAATACGAATCGAGAATGAGAAAAAGAGGGACGAGTCGGAGCCATTAAAAGCAGCAGGTACCAGCTTGCCACTTGCCTCTCTCTTTCGCGCATTCTTTAGACGAGGTTTCGGCACCGTCCACTCGATGAAATTTTGACTCCGTAATTGTCGTAATGAATCACTGACGATTATTTCCTGCCCCGTGTATCCGCAAAAACGAGGGTTCGTTCGTCATTGCTTGAATAAATTTCTTCCCCGGCGTACACGGTCTCTACGTCGATGGCTCGTTATCGCTTGGTACGAGATAATGCGTAATTCGTACCTCCCTCCCTCTAAGATTAATTACTCGTGTAACTTAGGTCACTCAGAAAGTGTAAGAATAAAGTTTGTACGATGATGTACAGTAATCCCTCGCAAATATTCTCTAAAGCGAACGTTATAGAGGGAGGTACTTGGAAATTGTCGATTGTAGTCTCTGTTGGACATGATTGTGAGATGAAAGTGAGGAACACCGAAAGAGAGTGAAAATTCTGGATAGAGTAATAACCGGTGCCTGATATTTTCGGTTCCCCAACTCTCATGCTCTGCATAACGTGGTCTCGTTCGAAGCAATATCGATGATAGGACCTCCGCGAAGACGACTCGTTGCATGAACAGAACCTTTGGCAGTAGCGTCGAAAGCGTCGGCACGCGAGCGTCTTAATTAATGTCGCGGCTGACAGAGACGAAAAGGCAGTATCGGCTTACACGAATTCCATAACAAATTGCCGTATCGTTGACCATCGCGGCCTCGAAACTGGCGTTCTTTATGTTTATAATAGCAATCGTTTCATCATCCGGATCGCCTTCGGCGAGACGGTTAACCGCTTCGTACATCGGCCAATTAATTACGGCTGGTCTGCATTAATCTCTGCAAATTAGCCGAAATCGTCCAAGAGGCGCGCGTGCGCGATTTATAGCACTCCCCTATTCATCCGGTCGCGCAACAAAAAGAAATCGATTTGTAAAACAAACGCGCATACGTCTTGATCGTATCCAGCCGCGAATCGGCGCGCAGTTCTCGCGAACGCGTCGTTCAACGCACGATAATCGTGAAATTAATACAAGGAATTTGCTAATTAATAAAAAAGTGCCAACTTCGATCGTTCATAGAGCCGCGTATCTATTGGTTTCTATGCGTCCGAGTCTTAGATTTGTCTGTTTAACATATTAAAGTTTCGCTTTTCATTTAAGCGGTATATAAACATAAAATGAACATTTTATTTACTTTAGAAAACCTGGTACAATTCACACAATTTGAAGTTTATTTGACGTACGCGCGATTTTGTATCGCTTTTCAGGTGTTTAGAACCATCGTGTGCGGCAGTCCCACGTGCTCTTTGCCACGGAAACGTTAAATCCAGCGCGGCAAAGAGGATTTCCGTGAAATTTCTTAACTGATGCAAACAAGCACATAAAACGGTTCGCGATATCATCCGCGAGTCACTTTTATTTGCGTGCGGCGACCCCGGCATACTTCTTCCTGCGCCAGCTTTCACGTGATGAAACACGATCGAGATCGTACGGTTTCGCCGAGAAGCATTTATAATCGCGAATTTCTTTGATAATTTACTGCACGACGGGAATTGCCGGGTGTGTTCTCAGCGTTTTCCGAGGTCATCCTGACTCATTCAAGCGCGTTAACGATCGACCTTTGGGTCTCGTAGATCGTGCGGCAGGATGCTTCCGTGAGTTCTTGCTCCTCGGGCGTGTAGGGATGACGCAGAAACGACTGTATACCGTTTCTACCGACTATGCAGGGCAGGGACATGTACACGTCTTTTTCCAAACCGTGTCGACAACCCTGAAAAAGTCAGACTTTTAGTTAGCTCACGAACAAATCTCACATTTTCATCCGTTCGTGAATGAAACATTCCCAACTGTAGCGAGTAAACAAAAGGATACCGGTAAACATGGGCCCGGAAAGCTGGCCACTTTCGAATCGTATGTTAACACAGATGGTGGTGCTATGGCGTGTCAAGTATAACACGATGGGAACAGAGATAGGAAAGGAAGGAGAAAAGAAGATCACTGCTTCTCAGATTTATAGGACTTGTTTATAGGACTTTATGGCTAGTGAACTAGTCGCTAAGTCAACCTAGCAGACCCTGTCTTAGACGCTGGGACGTTCGATGTTTTTTCCCTTGGGTGATTCCGAGCGGTTCCTATGGCACCTGGTGATGGGACACCCTATAACCCGTTTGTTACTTGAGAACTGGTTGCGGCTACTTATTTCATAGTGCTAATAATAGGGCGTGCGTACGAGGGAAAAGGTTAAAAAATCGTCGTGCCTTGAAAGGGGAGTCAAAAGTAGGTTAGTAGGTTAATATATTATGGATAGTATATCTTTCTTTTCTGTTGTGACTTCCTGAGTATTATAGACGTCTATTACACAACCAGTCCTCTGCTACCACGCATTGAAATCGCCAGAGTCGCGTTTACATTAAGGATAGTATTAACTTTTGGGAGATTTAATTATTTCAAGTCGTCACCTTCAGATACGCTGACACGGTGATGCAGATACACGTGTTCCGCACAATGGCGTCTACAACTTCTGCAGCGCAGATACCTATGCCCCAACAGCGATAGCCCTTCCTCTCGATAAGATCGCTGTCACAATCGATGACTTTTTTGTGCAGATCGCCCCAAGATTCGGGGTCCGATTTCGCGCCAATATCCTTGTTGATGTCTTTCAGTTTGATCCCCATTACCGTCACCGCGGACCAAATGGGCACTGTCCATCAGATTTTAATTACACGTTGAAGTATTCACTGTCGAAATATGACAAGAGGACGTTAATTCGTGTACTCGTTACCGGATGTCGGCCCATTCTCGCAGATCACAGAAGCTTGCACCGCGCTCGACGAAATTCCAAGCTTCTGCGCGATGAAATATTGAAGCCTACAGCTGTCCAAAAATGTGCCCAATCCTATCACGCGCTGCGGCTGGAAACCCGAGAGCTTCATGGCAACGTACGACAATATGTCCACTGAAAGGTGACGATTTCGCGTTAACCGAACGCACGTGCATCGACGTTAAAGGGTGTCGACTGCGTTAAAAATACCTGGCGTAGTTGCGATCAACAGCACGCTGTTCGGCGCGTATTTGCAGACGTTCGGTATGACGTCTTTCAAAATTTCCAAATTCTGTTTTAGCAAATCGCCATCTTCTTGCACGTTCGTTGACTTGTCGCCTATCGTGATTACGCATACCGTTGCGTCTCTGGCCAAAGAGTAATCTAAAAAAATAACCAATCGTGCAGTTCATTCTCCTCCAAGTCGTTATTCAAAAAAGTGTATTGCATTGGTGATTAGAATTCTGGAAGAGAATTCAAAGAATTTTGCTTTTATAACGAACTAGTCTGCTTCTGCAAGAGTTTTTAATAGAGATTTGTGATCACCTTTTGTACCGATGATCTTCGGATTGCCGAGAAACGCCGCCCCGTGGCTGATGTCCTCCGCCTCTGCTTTCGCTAAGTCCTCGTTTAGATCTATGAACACCAGCTCGGAGGCCAGCCGCTACGCAGGCCCGACACGAGCAACAAAAAGGCAGATTATAAAGGAGTAATTAACGGGAACCGGTCACTAGCTGGGGGCCAGAGTTATTACACACTCGGAATCGTTACGCAATCAAGCCCCCCAAGAATCGCATTAAGACTCTATGCGCGCGCGATCGATCGCGCCATTCGAGCGATCCCTTAATGCGAAGGATCGTTAGGATATGATCGTTTCTGTTCGAACGGGACGAGGTTTTACGTGCCCTTCGCAGGGAAGACCCACTTTGTCGGTGTCCGTCGATCGTGGCCCTGATGGATTCGAAAAAAATTGGAATTTTTCCGATTAACATTTAATTCGCCAATACATTTATCAACAAACGCAAGAAGTAACCCTTTAATGAGTCTGTGAAATGCTGACTCATACTGAACGCATAGTCGACTATAATTTAAAAAATTTAATTACGCTATATACCACTGTAAATATAGAATATTAAATTACATTTAGTTAATAAAATGGGAATGTTATTCCCAGAATTATAAGCTCTGTTTTGTATCACCGTAATGGTTAGTACGTCTTAATAAATGCTTTTCATCATTTATTCTTATTATTACGGCGCGTCGAAAGAAGGCTGTCGTCTTCTTGACACTCCCACAGTAAAAACTTAGGGTAGCGTTTTTAAACTCTGCAGGTAGGCGGTTAACGTCTCAAAAACGACCCTTGCAACAATTTCATACATTTGTCCGCAGTTTAAAATCTACAATTCTAGGTCCAACGTCTTGTTTCTGTTCTTGCGTAATTGATGTTCCCAATTCATCATCCGAAACCTGTAATTTTGTGTTGAGACTTTTTAATACTGACACAGATCCCCGGTAGGCTCTCGCGGTAATTTTTCTTAATCACAGTCTAATTCGTCCGGGTGAAGAAATGATAGGGTATCGTTTCTCTACGGGCCACGTGGGACGAACACATTTTCGTGGTGCACGCTTTCGCTTCCGCGCCAGCAGATGGACACATTTTTCTCTGACAGATGGTACTTTCACACGTTAAGACAAACCAGCGGCTACCAACAGAAACGGCTTCCTAATATATTACGTTACGCCCTTGTGCCTCCAATCTGTTATTGTACACCGCTTAATCACCATACTTCATCAAGCATGACTTCCGTGGCGTACATAATATCCCAGCTGATGAAGTTTCCTCGCAGCCCTTCGTTTCTTTTTTCTCCGCTGTCCTTCGTAATACCCGTACACGTATCCCGCGACGATATTGAGCGTTAATTAACTCACAAACCTCTTTGTGTACACTTTATAACGAGATTTCTAATGACCCGTGACCGACACTGATGCGAAATTTTCAATAGCCTGTCGCGGATCGCAACGATCGCAATTTGTATTTAATTGAACCGAAATCGAACTACAGTAAAACCTCGATCAACCGACTTAATCGGGAGAAAATGGAGGCGCAACAAACTATCGAGACTCGAAGGTAAACAACTGAAATCGTGTTTTCCATACAAAATGAGCTCTTCTGTTTAAATTTTATTTTATTCTGTTAACTTTGCTCTTATAAGTGCTGTATCGTATCAACTTTTCACCGTGAATAAATTTTTGTTACGTATCATCTTGTTGTAAACATCGAACAGCATCATTCAACATTGAGGCTAATTTTTTCTTAGTGACTCATTTTACTAATTTGTAAAGATGCAATTACTGATCCGTATACTTAATAAAAGCTCAGCAACATGTTCAGTGAACGAGATACCGTGACGAAATTAGTTCTAATAGAGGGAGTTCTACTTTAGTAAACAGAAGACTCTGGATAACCGAAACCACGATCGATCGCGATCCGGTTAATCGAGGTTCTAGTGTACTTTAGTTTGCTACATCGTGCAGTCTCCCATGCGTTTCTAGTTACCTAGCCCAACGTTTCACCCTCGGTTACCCTTGTCCTTTCTGCTTCGTAGAGCTACAAGCGATCCAAGAACATCGCGTAACACTCGATCCTACGCACATTTTATTATTCTTCCGGTACATCGTTCTTGTTAGTATCTAAACACCCGAACCTGTCCGTAAATATTATTTTCCTGACGCTCCTCAGTTACCACGCGTGAAAATAAAATATAATACATATACTACGCGTCAGACACGGACAAAATATTTTCTGATTAAATTTTTCACGGAACAATTATATGCAATCACACTGTGATTACACAGGAATTACGGTATAATCATAATCATAAATCTTTAAAGCGTGTAATAACTGTTTAACTATCGTGCAATTATCGCGTGATTACAGTGCAATTACAGAGTGATTACATATAATCGCATCTTGGCAACTGTAATAAGATTACATTTTTGCTCGATCTTGTTACGTACTAAGTAAACGCTTGGAAATAAATTTCTCGCGTAGAAAATGATGAATCTAATTACAAATATTAAACACGCGGGTCTGGTTCTCAAATATTACATCTCTGTGAAGATTCTAGTCAAATGAAGAGATATCCAAATTTTTAACAAGCTTAACAAAATGGTTGTTTCGTGAGTTTTGCAAGCAAAGTCGCGTGCAAAAGTTAGTTATCGAATTTTAGTTAAATGAACAATGTTGTTTTTAAATTAGTTTATGTAGTAGACGTTTGAGCGTGCTGGACCATTAAACTGGCCGTAAGTATCCGGTGCATTAAAACAAATTGAATAGCTTAAATGAGATTCGGAGCAGGAAGCGGTGGTCGGAGGACTCTTCATCGTCAGCACCGACCTGCAAGATGGTTTGTACGATTTAATGCGGTCCGACGGACATGACATGTTACAACGGGTCGAGGAACGACGAGAACAAGAAGAAGATGAACGTCTTATGCAAGTACTACCGAGGAACTTGGGCGTAGTATGGTCCGCAAGGTGGACAGTAAGCCCTGAAGATGGTACTGGAACGCTGGTACTTCGCGATCATCTCGTTGATGCGATCTGCCAAGCCTGGACGAGGAGAGCAACCGTACGGTTCACTACCTCGTCTTCTTTTTCTTTCTCACCTGCTTTTCCTTTTCCCTTTCTCGACTGTCTCCCTCGTTCTTTACCCGTCGCGCTCATCTTCACCGACGCGTATTGGAACTGACGGACTCCGGCCATTTCAGTTCACCCTAACGAGTTCGCCGTCTCCGCGGATGGCCTTTGACATCGTCACATTCGAATATTCTAAACTCTCGCTCCTTTCGCGGAGAAAATTAACGACCGGTGACCGGTTAAATAACATATGAAATATTTTATTCTCAGCCGGCTACCATTATCCCGTCTTGATGACAGACCGTAACGTTAGTAGGTAATAGTATACACTCGTTAAAAAGCCCCATACAATGACGGTCAACGAGGTGAGTAACAACCGTCAGATACTTTGCCTCTATAACGATCCTCGGAAACCGAAACCTGAAATTATTCGCCCACGTTCATTACCTCCTACCGGAATGTACCGAGCGGCAACGATTACGTCGCTTTATTGCCCTTCCGTCGACAGTTTACCCTATTTTCCTTCGGCTTTCATTTCCTCCCGCGTCAGCACATGCACGAAACAATTACTCGCGGCTGTATTCGTTCGAATTAGGTGACTCATGCGCCTAACCAGCTGGCTTCGCTCCCGTTGCATCGAAAGTACAAGGTATTGCGTCTCGAGGGGTATTAAGACGAGTTGCGAACTCGTAATAACCGCCCATTCGTAGGCGGTGGAATTTTTCAACGACGACCCTCTACCGATTTGCTTGAATCGTTACTTCCGTAACCGGGGAAACGTCCACCGTTCGCACGAAGAAAAAAACGAAGCCCGGATGAGCAAACGCGATAAGGGCGTCGCGTCCTCGTAGACGGGTATGGATTTCAAGCTTTCCTCCTCGGTGACTAACATAAATCAGCCCCGCGACGATCCTGCAGGGGCGTCCTACGTGTAAATGCTCGCGTTACGATCCGATAACGAGCGGGAAGAAGCACGTTCCTCTTCTACTTCTCTCTCGTCCTGCCCTTTTTCTTCTCTCGTCCTCTCCCTTCCTCGCGTTCCGATCTCTGCCTCTTCCCGTAGCCGAATTCCCTCTTCTGGTCTTTCGTGAATCATTTGCATAATAGCCTTTTTGATCCGGCACACTAACGAGCCCACATTCAACCTTCGTTCCCCGTAAACGTACGTATACGAGCGCACACGTCCAACGACCAGCTGAGTCGGACCATTCCTCGGACTCCTCGTCCTTTGTCGAGCACGACTCGAAGATATCCTTCGAGATCCGCGACCTGGGCCCGACGATAGTTCCCTCGGACAAATACGAATCACGCGCTGCATCGGTGTGTGACTAGTATGCGATCTTCTTAAACTGCCCAAGTTCGCACACGTCGTTTTTCCTTCGCATGTTGTCAACCTTCGACCACTGACGTTATTTTCTTGAGTATGCAATATTTAGTTTTATAGTTAAGTTTATTATATTTGTAACATCTTCTAACAGAAGCTTCAGAGGCCACATTCTCTAACAAATTATCCTCTTGTTTCAGTCTATTTTTTTCCAGTTGCAATTCTGTCATTAAATTGGTCAAGGTCCTTTTGGCCAATTGCATAAAATCCCACATACTGGCGAAATGTTTATACTGGCTAGTATTCTTGTCTATTGGCAATTTTAAAGCATCTTCGTTTGTTATGAGGTGTGGATGAGTTAATTTAGTGTGTCCTATTTATATTTGTGTTATTTTAACCTGGTCATTTCTTTTCATCACGTAACACTCTTGCAGATACTAGAGAATTCAGTGTTTGGGTCTAGTTGTTCAAAAGTCTTCTCTTCATCTTACTGCTCCCTTTTATTTATACAGAGTGCCATCGTATATGATTATGATTTTATAAAAAATTTAAATTCGTTGATCAGGTGAATCTTTGTAATAGTGAATTCATACATAAATAAGAAGGAGGTTAAAAGCGAAAATGTAGAAAGTTTTACAAACCTTGAAAAGTACAGCAATACCGACAGCGACGCCAGTGTAACCACTGCCAACGATAACGATTTTCACGTGATGGCTGTCCGCGAAATCCTCTGGCTGTTTCGTCAGTAAAAACGCTGCAGTATTTCCACGATTGTCGATTAACTTCTTCCTCGGCACGGACATAGTCACTGAATCCGATACTCAGGATCGAGGCGTTGCATCCCGAGAATTTGAACGAAATAGAATCTCCTCGGGAAATTTAGCAATCCTCACGGTATTCTGATAATTTAGCCTACACCATTTCAATCGACGAAAGCAACAGTCAAACGTTGACATTGACGTTTGAATTTGAAGTTGTCTACCGACAGAAACGTGTACAAGCGAATACAAGCGATCAAACAAAATTGTTACGGTACATAGAAGATCGTTGGGCAGGTTTCGATCAAAGTAACGATTGAAACCGCGAAGAGCAATTTTTTAAACTTCAGCCAGAGCAGGTCTTTTAGTTTAATAGATTAATTGAAACAAAATTAGTCGATTAATACCCAATTCGGATAAACAAGCTAGAGTGAACAAAGGCGTGGGCGAGCGCACGGAAATCGACGGACAGCTGCCGAATTCGTACAGGTGGGGTATACGCCATAGTCGAACGCATACGCGAACTTCAATTTCCGCTTTGGCGGTCGCACGAGACCAGTTCTTTTTCTTTTTACAACGAACATTCAGGATCCATTTACTTACGGCACCGGGTCGATCGACGAATACTAAATTGCAACCAATTTAACGTCACCTTCCATATTAACTTCCTTCCTCTACCGTGCTATTATCGGGGCATATTTGAACGCGAAACGTGTAATTACGGAAATTTCTAAACCTAAACCCTCCTCGAATAACAGACTTTACGAAATAATTTAACCAGCTCGATTACGTACCCGTTTACAGCGTTCGGTGTTTGAACAGCGCTCGAGGAATATAACGCGTATAGATTCATCGCTGCTTATATCGCACACGTCGAAGATCTATGGATCGGCGCCACGGAGAACGCATAATACGACGCGAAATAGACAACCAGTCATTCACGGGTCGCGTGGAACGCGATAGTTTTCTAGGAAGTCGATTCCAGTACTGTCATTTATTACGACGATCAAATACGCGTACAGAGAAAACCGGTCGCCAGGTGCGCCGACGTTATTGATGAAGACGCCTTCTAAAACGCTGTTTCCTCTCCCTCTATCTTCCAAGCTCAGACCGCAATTTCCGGTAGTAAGCGCTCTGGAGTCTTCTCGCCACCTCGCCGTCCATCCCAGTCGTCCTCCGCGTTCCTCACTCCACGGTCTCGTTTTTCGAGTCTTGCAGTACCCCGCACTCACGCAGTACGGCTCGAATGTTGTCGGCGCACGTCTGCACATCGGCCTTCTCCTGGTCGGTCAGCTTCTGTCTAACAGTGCAATACACACCCTCCCGGCCGATGACACAGGGCACCGACATGTACACGTCCTTGTCCGTCCCGTGGGCGCAACTCTGCGAACACAATACCCTTTCTTCGAGTCGCGTGTAAATCGTTAGGGCCGTTGACGCATCGACGCGTCCTCTCCTCGGAAGCTGCACGCCAGACGAGGCTAAGCGTATCTCGAGAACAGAGCTAAGGAAGTTGCCATCAAACCCGATACTTCTCACATCAATCTATCTCTTTTTCCTTTTTTTCTTTTTTTCTTGGTCTTTAAAGGCAACTCGGAACGCTTTCAATCCTTAGATTATTTCTGTCTCCTTCGCGAATCCCAAACATTATTTAGAATTACATTCGATGTTGTAGTAGATCGTGTTGGTAATAGGAGCAACAAACATCAGTAGAAGATTAGCGAAGGAGTCACATATGAAAATTAATTCTTACGATTAGACGTTAAAGAAAATAAATCTAGATAGGACTCTTGAATTCTAACAAGCGAAAATAAGTTGTTTGACAAATTGTGTATGCTATAATAGTGGGTTCCAATTGTTTAAAAACAGAGTTTCGTTTTCGTGAAGAATTTTAGTCTGGTAGTCACCATAAGTGGAGGAAGAGTGACAGTGGTTACCGTTCAAGTTTAATTAAAATAACTCAACTGGTGAAAACTTACACATTCTCATGATACGTAGAATAATGATCGATAATTGAAATATATTTAAACCTTACTGTGTAAGCAAATCGTGTTTGATCAATTAGACGATCAATTAAAGGATGTAATTAAGTTACCTTTCACTAGAAATCGAGAAGGAAACGTCTATACAAACGTGGAATAACATCAAGTTATAATAAATGATTTCATTCAATACTTGGTCATTTAATGAAACGTTGACGCTTACGTGTATGTGTGTTGAGGCTGGAAGGACGACTTTAGTGTTCCTGACAATAGCGTCGACGATCTCGGACGTACAAAAGGCATGTCCCCAACAATTTAATCCCTTCTTTTCATCGAGCTCTTTACCACTGAAACGTGCACGCATCAGAATGAGACAGGAACTTTTCACTTTTCCACGAACGGTATATACAATTGTTCTTTATTTTACTCGCAGAGTATCATTAACCTGTTCTTCACGGCCTCGGTAATCTCGTACCACTTTTCTGGATCGTCTTGTTCTCCTATTCTGGGGTTTATGTCACGGAGCTTCATGCCTCCAATGTGAATGCTTGACCATATGGGAACTGAAAACAGTCGCAATTATTATGCTCTATTCAATAAACATGTAAAGAATAAATATTGTAGCAGTCGATAAATCTGTTGTGTGATTTAAATATTTACATTTAAAGTTTTCAAACGAACACCATCTACGTATGTCATGGGTCAACATCAGTTAAGATTTTTGTTTACGTCAAATAAAATAATTGGTCGCTGGAAAGTTTACCAATCATTTACGTAAAATAAAGTGCAATAAGATACCAGACATGTCTCCTTGAGCGCCAATCGTCATGCAGCTGACGGAGCTTCGCGCCATATTTAGTCTCCTGCTGACGAAATCCTGGAATCTGGCACAATCGATTAATGTACCAGTTCCAAGGACGCGATTGGACGGAAATCCTGACAGTTTCCAGGTAATGTAAGACATTATATCCGTCGGCGGGGTCACCACCAGTAGGACGGATTTACAAGCGAACTTTGCTATACCGGGTATGATCGTCTTGAACATTTTGAAATTGTGCTTCACGTTCGGAGTTTCGCCAGACGCTCGTTCGCACGCGTTGATTATCACTACCGCTGACTTTTTCACCATGCTGATATCTGTTGCGACGAAAAGTGCAAATTACAGCAAAGCTTTATTTACACAACCGTAGGAAAAAATGCAAAATACAAAATTAGAATCTATACGATCAAAAGTAAATTATTTGAGAACTTGAGAAACGTTCTGTTCGTAAAATTCCATCACATTCTTGTAAATATTCATGCGGAACGCGATTCTAACGGGAAAGGATGCTCGGAAAAATTGTTAAGAATCAGATATCCCTTTCCGGAAACCTTACGCTGGGGACATTTTACTCGATGATGAAGTCATCGGAGGCTGGTGGAATACAAAACACTGGAAGGGATCAAATACACCTTTTTCCACCGTTTCGGGGTAAGGAATTCTCTTTTACCGAGAGATGCGCAGATAAGGGCGCGAAGAGTACACAATCCAGCCTGGTCGGGAAAATAAAAAAGCACAGATTTCAGTTAACACCTTTATAGACGCCGTGTAACCATGCATCGCGGCTAAGTTGCGCGCGAGGTACGTTCCCTCGTGGCGGGGAGATGATGTTCGAGATAAATTAGCCGGTAAAAAGTCGAGACTGTTCTACTTGTCCCAGTAATTGCTACCTCGGATGGGCCGAGATTAAAGGGGAACTGTGTGGTGCTGCAGAGGCGCATGTGTTACAAAGAACTTAAGATTTTTACATTCCTGAAATGTAAAAACCTGTAAAACATTGAAAAATGGTTGGAACATTAAACGAATAAAATTGTATTACAAAAAATTTGTGATCGTTCGAAGTTTGTATATCGATAACTCATAATAGCTGTAACATTTCTCCATTTTAAAAGCGTCATTTATATCTGTATACTAGTTTAAACACCCATTCATTTAAATACCCACTCGAAAGCGTCACTGCTTGATAGATACCAGCGTAGGGTCCCATCCATCAAGAAGGGAAAAGGACATGACAGTTTGGTTAGGATTATTTTCAACGGAAGCATGTCGAGATCGTAAGATAACGTTAGTGATAGTTTTCGAAATTTGAAAGGTTTTATTGGATTATAAATTATGTAAGGTATTCCTAAGACTATAAAATATGTATTAGATTACAGCACAAAAAATTAGTTGAAAAGAATAATCCTTTATAATGTAAGTCAAGCAAATCAAAGCTCGTATGTTTATTAGCTGCTGAGATAAAAATGATTAAATTTCGAAAACAGCAAATTGATGGCATAAACCCACTAAACAAAACAAACAAACAAAGTTGAATAGAATAAGTATTTATATGAACTTTCTTAATCGTTTGAACGATCTTTTGAAGAAAGGCGCCAAGTGTCATTCTTAAACCTGTAAACGCGAGAAAAGAGGAACCGTGCGATTCGAGGTCTGTCGTCAGGAAACCTGGAAATCGCGCGCGGTTCGAGGCACCGTTTTCGACCGCGAAAGGAACCAACCGGCTTTTGTTCCCGAATTCCCGAGCAAGGTGGTATATTCTTTACAAGCGACCGTTTTACGGGGCCAGCGGCCACGCACGGCCGACAGAGAAAGAGACAAGAAGACGCCGAGAAAGTCGGAGAAACCGAAAAAAATGTATCGTGGAGTCGATCACGGCCGAGATAAATAAGAGTGGCACGAAATTTACGAGCCTGCCCGTGAAAAGCTCGGGGAAACGCTTGCTCGCTGGCCACGTGTAAGCACGCGGCGATGTAGATGAGGACCGAGATTAAAGGACAGGACCAGAAAGATCTCGGAACTCGCTCCTAACCCAAAACTTATTCCCCCTTTCGGGGCTGTGACCGTTGTTTCTGACCCGGTGCACGTTGACAGAGGTCCCCCTGACGAGCAACCCGACGCGACGGCTCGTCTCTTAAAATGGCCGTCGATCGAGCCGAACGATCGCGGCTGATGCTCGCCAGGCTCATCAGTCCGAACGTATCAATCTGAAATTGCTGGAACTCGGCCTGTCGTGGAGTCCGGATTATCGTCCGATCACCGACACGTGGAAAGAATCGTTCAACTGTCTCTGAACGAACGCTTCTGGGCCCTCGATTCTTTGACAGTAAGTGGGCTATGACGATGAAACCGCTTGGGACGTGACTCACCTCCTGTGCATCGCACAAGCTTTCCTCTACCCTTTTTCCGTTCCATCATTTTTACTTTCCCAGTAGTTACAAACTGCGACAGACATCGATTCAAATTTAACGCGTCTGGTTTTTTTCATCTCTTGTCGTTTTCGTGTGCCTTGAATCCAAAAGTGCAAGAACTCTAAAGGTATAGATGTGTACTACCATTTTATTGCACAAACAAAATTTTTTGAAGCATTCTTATTATCTTGTTTACCATGCCATTACGTTCTGCAATTTTTGAAGGTGCAAAGCACGTGTAACACGATTCTCAGTCGTAAGATTAACCTTGAACTGTTAACAACATAATTTGAAGAGAAGTTGAGACGAACCCGAACCTCCATATTTTACGTTTATTTCGTCCACACGGGCGAGCGTGAGTTAAATAAAGGGTCGATGTAAGGGTATCTTCATAGAGGAGCCAATATATTTATGCACGGGTAGAGACATCGCCGAACTAACACGAGAAGAGGCAGACCGAGCCAAAGGAATTAAAACCTGAATCTATGAGATGCGTTTTTTGGGGGGAAAAAGTGATCGTAAAAATGGCACGGAGTGAGATATAACGAAGTACCTGACGTGCCAGTTACCAGGGGACTTCCCAAAAAAACACCGACGTGCTGAATGTCTTCGGCCTCGGCGGAAGCCTTGTTCGCGTCGTGGTCGATCAGGCAGACCTCGCTCGCCAACCTCTAAAGATCACGGAGAATCAAACGGTTGATCGAGCGTTGCGATCTGCACGCCTCGTTCCGCGGCTATACTTACTCTCATCAGGATCGCGATGGCGCAAGCCATTCCAACCTTTCCTATGCCCACGATCGAGACTTTGACGCGATGGGGATGGACGTCGCAGTGGCCCAGCTGGGTCGTTATCAAGGCGTTCTTCGTGGTGGTCGTGATCGGGACTTTGTCGTCCTGCAATGCACAGAGCCCTTGTCAACCAACATACACGGGGCAATAGTCCTTGATTACCCTGCGACAGGGATTGCAACCATAACTCAAACCTGCCTCTACCCTTAACGTTATGCAATAATTGCTGTTCAGCTTTCAACCGTCAAATTTAATGAAACTTCTTCTGGACACGATTAATTATATCTCTGATACACGTTGCTAAACATAATTTGAAATAACTGGGTTAAGAAGCTTATGTCAATTTTCCTGAGCATACCAACATTATACAATTTAACAGTTTTAACTATCTGAGAATGAACATTCCAAAATTCGTCAGCATTTTCTAGCAAATCGAAAACATATTTCATTCAAAAAATTATTTTTACGAGCAACAAAATATCCTATCGAAAGCTAACTCGGTGCAAACGATACACTACTGTTCCATCATGCTCCAGGCGTTAACTCGAGTGTCCTTTCGAGTTAAACAGCGGTTGCAATCCCTGTTGCACGTGTTCCCATCGTAGAATAAAAAGAAACGAAAAGGAAACGTGTCACGAATATTTACATCGTCGCACGAGTCGGAGTCGGCGTCGGTGTCATTCTTTATCGGCGTAACCTCCGGCTGGTCCATTCTCGGAGACCTGGAATCGTAAGTTCGTTAACTCCGTGGTTTCAGCGGGGGCAATTCGATCGTCGAATTTAAGTCTCGCGCGAACCTTTTAGGGCGCTAATTGGGTGCCGCGAGTTGAGACGTTCCACTCCTCTTGGCTTCAAATTCTCCCGGTGCGCCCCTTCCAGCGCGTTTATTGACTCGACCGGGCTCAGCAGTCAAGGTGGTCGCTGTTCCTTAGACGTTCACCTGAAACGAGCGGCAGGTAGAAGGTTGCTGTCCGGTCTTATGCAGATCCGGATCGACCTACGCAACAACAGCGATGCTTCGAAGGGAGCCAGGTATTTCAGGCTAATCGCGCTCTCCGTTACGAGAAACGGAGAAGTGCCGCGGAGGGAAGACAACGCGCGGGAAATTCTACGAGAGGAGAATAACGACGGAAGTTATCCGCGCGGTTCGTTGTAAATTAGCCGCAGGTAGTCGCCCCGGGAGCGCAGGTACATCGCGCCCGGGATTGTTCATATATTTCTGACCCCTCGACGAATCGAGTGTGTAAAATACATTTATTTCCGCGCGTCGATAGCGGGACCACTAGTTGGTTTATTTTTTGTGGATTTGTCATATTAAGTCATAAACGGTATACAATTTTTATGAAAGAAATGTAACTCATGTTGTATATTAACAATGTTAAATTTCTTTTTATCAACGTATATGTCTAATTCTATAAAAATCGATGTCTGTACCATCACTGTTAGAAATTGTTCGAGTTCTCCAAAGAGTAATACAATAATTTCCTGCGTAATTCTACGGATTCATTTATGCAAACGAGAAATTTGCATCCCGTGCTGACCCAATTCCCTCACGGGGGAGTGCAGCAAACCCTCGTAGCGAGACTTCTTCATTTGTTCTGAACCCCTTACGATAAATTAGGCCTGCCGGTTTGCGTGGCGAGGCGTTCCCAGTAGTTCGGCTATCGCGGTAGCTTAAAACACATTTAAAAGATGGATCTATATACCGTGGAAGAAGAAGGTCCCTTCTTTTCGCGCGTGGTCCTCGCGTGAGCGCCACTCGTTGCTCCCAGACACATTCAATTTTAACGTTAATAATTGCCGGGAAAAATGGCTGGCTTAAATGTGGCCATTAATCAGCGCCGATCGATATTGCGAATACGGCTTAACGACGGAGAGATAACATCGGCCGTCCCGGGCCAGAGTTATTGAATCGCGTCAAATAATATACGAGCCAATAATGTATGAATAGTCCTGCAATTATGGCTCGCCGATCGTATCTAAGGGCGCGTTGTAATTTAGTAATCGTTCATTCTCGCCGCGCGGGCGGGGAACCGCACGAATGTCGGAGGGTCTGCTATCGCGTGCATGCGATTTCTTTCATCAACCGTCACGATTTGTCCACCCGTAACTTCCGATCCACCGTTTGCACTCGCGAGATCCATGCGTGGAAACTGGAGATCGAGAGGTTCTCTGTTTTAGTTACTTCATGAAGTTTTTCTTCTTTGTTCTTCTCAATTTGTACATTTTTTTACATTAATTTTAGACCACGAATTACGAGCTTCGTTAAACCAGAGATGGATCATGAATTTACAAATCGAAATATCATTTTTGATTGTGTAATATAATAACTTTAAGGACACTTTATCCGGTTTTTTGCCCTTTGTCCTCTGCGAGAGACATGTATTCTTCGCAGATAGGAAGTACATGCGATGAGTTTTCCAATCGGTTAATACGTCTAGCTTTTTACTGACCCGATGATACTTATCATCATTCATAATACTGGTTGAAATCGGTATCTATGAATTAAACGATTCCTCAGCAAGCGGCTCCGTAGCATCGCCGTGGCGAGGAAGTAATTTAAACTCCGACGTTTATAGCGAGGCACGGGCAAGTGGGAACGAAACGACGCGCTTCTAGATAATTAATTTTCCGTTTTAATTAATCATCGCCGCGATTTTATCGACCGCCCGGGTCAAGTAACAATACCGATCGCGTAAAGTCGGCCCGTTATCTGTTATCGCGCTGTTACGAGTACGCTAGGCCACGATTTACCATCGCGATCTGCCAATTAACCAAACGCCAATTATTGCGGGGGTTGCAATAAATTAGGAATTCGAATTTTCGTTTATTAGTTTGTCGTGGTGTTGGCTGCGTTTTAAGTCATGAAATTAACAGCTGCACGTTTTAATTTCGAAGCAAACCGGTTGACTCGTAAAGCAGAATGAAGTCAGAAGTTGAATTCGTGTCGTATTAACAGCTATAGTCAGGATGGAATTAATTGGTTCTGTTGCTATCTCTATTATTCCAGTATGTAATTATCCTCTACTGTTACGATATTCTATCTCAAATGTGTTGGTATTTGTATCTTCCACATAGATAAATCCAGTAATATCGACTCTTGTAAAGATTGGTTAGGAAATTTTACAAGGATTCGTGCATGGTTTTAAAACTGATTGCAAAAATAATATTTCTCTTTAAATATGACATAAAATTCATGGAATCTTATCAAGCATGGGGTGGTTATATAATTTTGTCCAAAAGCTAAAAATAATTTGGATTGGCTGATCTTAAAACTCCGAAATTTTCCCAATTTAACCCCGCTGAATGCGTGGTATCGGGCTTGTTCGAGCAATTTTGAGAAAATGATTATCGACAAGTTGACGATCAACCGCTAACGAGGTGATCCCGATCCGCTTAGCACGTGACTGGAATCGAGTTTACCCCCTTTCCGGCGTGCATATCGCGCGTTAACGCCCAATTTAAATTACTCGATAATGAAGTTCTCGTTCGCCACCGCCATCCGTGTATTGACCGAGCAATAAAAAGAACGACGATAGTACAACGATATTGCTACCGGCGCAGGAATGTATGATTAATTGGGGCCGAAATAGCCCTCGGTCGCGGATGCTTTTTTAATTAACCGCGGTCTCGGACCGTGACAGCGGGAGAGTCCGAATTGTCCCGCGATAAAGGCGCGATTGGTCGATAACGATGTCTCTCGAAAGGCAAGATTCAGCTGAGCGAACGGTGCAAACGAGTCTCCACGCTCACCGCGGAGATAGTCCTTGAAGGTTGGTCGTAAGCAACCGATCTTCTGGTACCAGGCCCAGTCAACCGATCCAGACACCGGCTCGCGCATGCCTCCGGTGCACAATGGTTGGTAGTACTGCAGCTGATACAAGTATGTTCGCCGTGCAACTGGAATTTTAATTGGCTATTTGTTTGTCCGCTACACTTCGCGGCGCTGCTATTGTCCAGCTTGCCGGAGAGGAACGATCACCGTACTTCCCCTACCGAGTCTCTCGAGTTCCTCCGCCTCATTTTCACTGGTACGGTATTAATCCGCCATTGAGAAAAGTTTCGACGCTCTTCGACGGGGACTCGGAGCCTCGTCTGACCAGGGAAGAACTCAAGCTCCTTCCGATTTTGATCTTCTTTGCAAGTAGAATATACAGGATGTTTCTGGGGCAATAATACAATTTGAAAGGATTCTACATAGAGGAAAAAGATTAAAAAATGTATAGACTTCTTTATTTTCAAATAAATCGATGTCGGTGACTGTGATGTAGTGTAGTTTTGATTATATTAATTCGAGAGTAAAAAAGAAATGCAGAAATTGCTATTATTCAGGGTATGTCACCTAAGATTGGGAGTAGAAATATTTTCGAAACTGAAAAGGTCACAACACGACACAAAAACGGGGGTTTCCCGTTGGCTGGTAGCGCCCAGAGTGCGTTTCGATTCTGGGATGGCCCCTTTGGTACCGATCGAAGATCGAGACTCGATGAAATTGCAGTTATTACGCAGGAACTGTACCAAGGCCTGCATGTATAATCCCCCGGTCGGAATGCGTATCGCTCGGCGGTACCACTTATCGACTCATTAAGTATTATACGGTGTAATTGCGCCGTTTTTACCCGCGGTTCCTACTGCAAGCGACATTAATCATCGATACGATCTTCTTTCGACGCCATCGTTGCGAATGTCTCAATTCGCCCCGTCCGAAGAGAGAGATCGCGAGCGCGTACGTCGGTCCACCTCTCGGATTTATCTTCGTCGAATCTAATTTCGTGAGCCGGGCGCGGCTACGAATTTAATTCACCGCGCGTTGGGACTCTCCCGATTCTCTTCGGTAACGCGGCCTAATAAATTAGGAAGCGACAGGGCCCCCGCGATTCGCTTTAATCGCCGGCGCAAGAACCGACGCGCGGACCAGTTGTCCAGAATCCCGCGGACTGCCCGAAGCGGGGCAAGGAACGCCGCCCCGATCTCGACCAGCTTGGAAGTCGGTGGTTTTTGCACGCTCCGCGGAACTTATTCCAATTAAAATCGTACCTCTATTTTAGGTCAGACTCCGGTCCGGGTTCAAATTAATCGGCGGGACCCGAGCGCACACCGGCTCGGACCCGCAACGATTTCCTAAATAAGCAACGACACGCAAAGCTTACTGCTTACGTAAGCGTTTCTTGATCGCGACAGATCGTTTTTTCACTACCTTTTTCACCTCGCGTCGCTTGGGTCAGACACTCGTTACATAAGTGAGAGAGTGGACAATAGCTGGAATGTTCATTGTCGTTAACTGTACGATAAGACGGTGCCGACACTTTCTACTGTTTTCTTATGGCAAAGATTCATCCAACTAAAGCAGAATCTACATCTTTTCGCTTTGAATGATCGTCTGGATTTTGTCCAAAAAGATAAGAGTGAGCAGTTAAGGAAGTAAAGCCTAGTTCTTGATGAAACGAATGAAGCAATAGATACGCTTGCAAAACTATCAAATTACAATAGAAGTCAATGTTCAGAGGAGTTGACAAGTTTTGGTTTTAATTTATTCAAACGCAAAGAATTATTTCAAGTTTCTAAACTTCATTCAAGATTCCGTTTATTCACTCGTAACACAAGCAGAATAAAATTCAAATTGTATTTAAATTTAAATTAAAAAATAAAAAATCCATTAAAGGTAAAATCAAACTTAAATATAGTATATAGTCGTGGATGAATTTTCGCGAATGCGTCTTGTGCGATAGACTGTATCGGTCGTCGATCTCCCTCGGCTAAAACCGAACCGACGACTCTCGATCGATCACATTCCCGCGTGCGCGTATTCAGCCATAATTGCAGCGTTTACCTCGATACTAAAAATCGGTCCGACTCGGTTCTTTCGATCTCTCGGTTGCAACGGGAGACCTTGGAGCACAATCGTAGGAGGTCGAGGATCCGCTTTGCTAGCACGGACGACCCCCGTGGCTCGTTGAAATATCGCGCGGACGCTGCTTCATTTCGATATTCCTGGCCCTGGGGCCCCGATGAGGAGTAACTCCTCCGAGATCGAAGCGACGCGAGAATGTGGAGGGAGATGGACGGGGCACAGGGTGGAGGAGGCCCAGCGAGAGAGATCTTTCGTTTTATTACGTCGTATCGGGAAGGGGCGAGGCCGATGCGCAATTGTTTATGCCCGTGTCCCGCCCTATTGGACGCATTGAACATACTCACAAATACCCGTCCACGTAGACGAGGCGCGCGAGCGCGCTGGAGAACGGCGTCGTGCGTGGTACACGCAACGTGCCCTCTTCTCCAACCCCCGTCCTACCCGCATCCCGCTCCACCTCTTTGTTTCTTCGTTCGGGCTAAGATTATTAATGGCGTGGGTTCGGGCCCCGGTACACCGAAGTGTCAGTTCCCTGACAATGACGAAGTTTGCACCTCGGGCCCACCCCTTCTCTCCATTCCCGCCGAAGAGAAGGCGCGTCACGCGTCTCCGCGCGAAATCTCTTGCCTTTTTTTCGATCGTACGGAGGATTTATCCGCGACGATGAAACGAAGAACGTTGAAGGAGACGTTCGATACTCCGATGAAGATGATCGACAACCACGGATAACGGGAAATAATCATACCGTTCAGGCTTTTATCGGTACCTTAACCCCTCGTTGCATAATATACCTTTCGTTTAACACTAGGTTTACGGACAGTTACATTAAAATGCAGTTTTTATTTTAATTACAGTGTTCTGTAACATTCAGTTCAGGATTTGAAAGCGTCAAATTGACCTAGTGTTAAAATTGCCTTTTTCTATAAAACTAACTTTTTACGTATTCTTCTAAAGTATTTGATAGGGGGTTATTTTCAAATAAGTAATTTTTTATTCATAAACATACCCTATCGTCCATAAGTCATCGGAAATTTTGCTCGTTCGGTATGGAGAATGCAAATTGAGATACAGATAAAATTTTTTGAAGCAGCTTTATTATCTCGCTCTCTTACACTTAACCATTTTAAATTCTTATTCTAATATACATTTTATAACGGTTGTATGAAATTAAAATGAATACGAAAACGCGTGTAATATAAGCTTGCACACACTCCTAAAGGTTGCTATCGCGACATCACGAATTAATTTCGACTCTCACTCGAGGACAAGACTATCATGCCCGCGATGCAAGTTCGATCGTAAGGCAAACAGCCATCATAAACACGGAACAACTTCAACGTGTTCTGCCATCGAGATCGATGTCTCAATCGTTGTATCGATGGATCGCTGCTCGCGAGTAATGACTCGGGAGATATGCGAACGCATAAACCTCGCCTGGTCGTACGCGCGACGTAGAGGGATTGCGCCGAGTCGCGCGACTGATTAACTAAATTAACAAGTGCCTCGCGACTTCCTTTATGCTAGTTTAATTTACGTCCATCGCGGGGCGACCGGCGCTTGGACCCGTTTCCACGGAGTAATTGCTCGATCGCGACTACCGGTCCGAAGCCATTTCAAAACAGCAAAACAGCCGTGATGCAAATAGCAAGGTAGTAACAAGAACCATTATTTACGAACAGTATACATTAAAGACTACGCGAACGTCAGGTTGGCATCATAATAAAGCGTCATAATGGAGAGGTAAATAAGGCTCGGAAACGTTGATTACGCGACGGTTTGACCGGTAGCCTTCACTAAAACACGACGACGGAAAGCAGGTGCTTTTAAAGAATCTTTATGCGAACCAGTTTAGACGCGCAGATGTCTCCCTAGTTATCTGATCACAGAGTGGACTGATTTCAAATTGATAAATATCTATGAACCTGACTCTTCCTCTATTCCTTCTTTTGTATTTGGTAGCTTTCTAGAAACATACATTCTTTACTTCCTTCAACTACATTGTTAAGAATTCTTCTATTTCCGTACACTGAAAGACACTATATGATATCAATATATCATTCTAAAGAATAAAAATATTTCAAAGACAAGTGTAAATACTTTTCTGAGCGGATGAACTCGAATAATTGATTTTCCACGCACGTTTTGAAGAGAATCTTACAAACAATAATTGTTATCTGTAACTTCGAATGCAATTTGTATAACGGAAATGGGCAATTGTATGAAATATAAAACCTCGCTAACAATATCATTATGATCTATCTAATAATGCTTTGAGTAGTCCTTTGTCAAACGATGCCGGCATATCGCGTGCAAATTAATCACTCCCAAACGAAGAAATTTCAATCACCAACAGTAACAGTATTGATTGTGATTCTGCGCCTTGCGTTTATAAGTATTCAGGCTCACGTCTAGAACTTCTCGATCGAAGGATCGTGAACACGAGCTCCCTATTCAGCACATCGTTGTCAGGAGAGATATTGGACTCGTAATAATTAGCCATCTTGTTGTTAACCCAGTCACAAAGAGAGTCTAACAATCAGCTGATCTATCAAAGACAGACTTCCAAAGAACAGGAGCCTCCAGCTTCGAAGATGCAAACTGCAACGTTTACGAAATGTCAGGAAATCGGCCTAAACCTAGACATCCAACCGGAAGTCATGAACTCGAACAAACTCAAGTCATGAAATGGCTTGTTAAAATTTTCGATGCCTAAAGAATCGTAAAATCGACTGTTTTCGGCCATTGTTCCTCGCAGATAAAAATCGGTTCCGCGTGCTCGAATAAAGACGTATGTATTGCTCAACCTCGTTCCTCGCTCGCGATTCGCGAGTGTATCACCGATCGTTAGCGGGACGATTCTAGATTCCCATCGGAACGGCGCGGTAATTGGCACGATGGAAGTCTCTGACAGAAGAGAACGAGCCGATGAAAGACTAGGAAGTACAGCGGCGTTCTCGCGGCGATAATTAATACCGCGATTCGAGAATATGGCGCGGACTCGCGGAGGTGGCACGGCGTGAAGGTGGGAAGAGGAGGTGAAAAGGCAGTAGGAGGTGACGGCGAGACGAACGAGTCGACCGGCACGAGAGGGGAGGTGTACGGGGAAACGATAAAATCGCGCGAGCGAGAACGTAACGCGGTTATCTCGCCATTTGCCGAGCACAGACGCGATACACCGGGGTCTACAGCATCGAGCGTCTCCATTTCTCCTGTTTTTATTCGCCATTCTTCCCCGATCTGTGTCTGCCCCCTACCCTTATGTCCGTGCTTCTCACTTTCCGGTTGTTTCTTCGCGCGGTGCGCAACCACGGCGCGAAAGAAAATTAATACTCGGCAAGTGCGCCGCCATAAAGCTTCCCCGCGACGCGGTAATTATGTGGGACCCCGTATTATGTGCCCTTGCTCCCCGTGGCATCCAACTTCGTGCGCCCCGCATGCTTTACGAGCTTCTGACCTGTAATAACGAAGCACCGTTGCACGATGACGCGTTGAAAATATTCGATGAATCGTCCATCGACGCCCCTGTTTCCCCCACGGTTCGAGATTCATTCCTTATTTGGAGTACTAGTTTGTTTAAGTTGAATAACTAATTATGCCAGAGGATAGGAACATTGCATGATATCATAGCGAAACTGATAAATGGTTATACTTCGAAGTCTCAGTAATAATGAGAAACAAAGAGTATCTGAAGAAGTTTTGGTCTAATTAGTCACTTTGTGAAATTGAAAAAAGAGCAAATCATCTAATCGAGCAAAAAATCATAACATAAGTACAGTCATCATAGGTAGATACCAATTCCAAATTTTAAAACTTACATGCAGTAGTCGCAGGTGTAACTTGTAGGGTCATAACTCACATTTCATATGTGAAATACTGCACCCATTGTTCTTCTTCTTACACTTTACTGATTCGTTCGAAAATATAGAGTAAAATTCTTCAAAGATAATTGTATTTGAAAATCTCTTGGATACGAGTGCAACTGAATACGACTTGGCTAACATGGCTGTCCATTACTCGCTACTTCTACTTGCGTCGATATCAAACTCATACTCCATTGCACGGCGCAGCTGATAAATTTTCAAACTAAATTATATCCACTGACCAAACTTCTAATATAATTTTGAAATATCACTGTAACATTTATTACTGTACAAATAATAATTATTCCTGTTTATAAATCATTGAAAGCAATACTGAATCGCAGTCTCGATAGAATATCTAATTCTCTAAACATGAATCGTGTAATCAAAACCGTCGGCCCTTTGAAGTCGATGAAAACGAACAAGATACCCAGGTGCAAAGCCTGACAATGCAACGACTATACCGGTTGTCCTTGCAAGAAATTAACTCACTAACATTGTCGAGTACGTTGAAGCGATCACCGATGCATCTTCTATAATTTGTGGTTTCTTGTCATTACAATTTCAGCAACAGCGTGTCAGACCTTGACTGAAGAAACATTGTAATTTTTTCAGTAGGGACGAACCACCCTGAATGGAGCGACCGTTTCGCTAATAACAGTTGTCATCCTTGGGCATCATTATTGCCGTTGGTCCGATATTAAATTTCAGGACGATTAAGCACGGCCTAGGTGTATTTCTTCCTCTCGCGTGGCTAGCGAAAAATATCAACGGCAATAACATCAAACGAGTCTTCAATTACTCAGATTGTAAAGCAGCCGCGTGTATTGCTCTCGTTCGATTCACTTTTACGATACTCGGTACGCGCTTGGCCGTGCTTGACATGCTTTTACGCGTAATGACAAGGTGCACCGTGCACGGCAAAGAGGGAAAAGACATCCGCGGAGTAAGTTGCATGTCAGCATCGCTGCGTGATTACGGCCGTGAAACTATTTTCGCCGGGGAATAAAAGCGGATCCGGCGGACCCTGTGCAGTAAACTCGAGCATCGGTTGCGCTCTACGTTTATTTGTTGCTCGTTAGACGCCCCGGTACGTCGTTGTTGTAACAAGTTGTTACAGTAAATGGCGTAACAGGTGAAACCGGATCGTGTGTCTATTCGCGGCAAGAAATTGTGCCAATGGATTTTCCTCGGCGCCTCCGAACACCATCAAGAGCACTAGTAATCAGCCAACTAGGGGTCAAGGATCCCTTGGATGATTGTGTCGGTATTTCCTGAGTTGCTCGAAAACATTTTATTAACACTAGCAATGCAGTATAACGACTATATAGCTATTACCTCTGGATCGGTAGAGATTTGCTTACAAAATTGACCTTGGCCTATAAATTCAAGGTTACACTTTTGTTTTTGTTGCATAATTTTCTACTCGTTGCGAGGATAAAAAATATCGACGGAACATTCGGTTGCAACTCAGTCCTTCTCTTGAAAAATGATCTCAAAGTTGCATTCAATTCTCAACACTAAAACTATCGACAATTATGGAGTATTTATTTGTATCAAAGAAAGTAAAATGATAGATATTTGAAGGGATGTATTGAGCGAATTTGTAACAATTTTTATTAGAAATTATGAATGGGGCATTTCGACCAGATCAGATCATTTCCATGTGTTTACGTTGCATGCGTTCAGTAAAATTCAGTACACTTTTTTGAAACCATCACATGGAGGGAAAGTAATTTTAAAAAGCCATTTCCAGACCGTGGGTTTCTCCTTGTTAGTGGCAACCCCGGCGTTGCTAAATTCCCGAGTGCGTCACTGCGACTCGGAAGCGGACACGGTGGGTCTATGCCGAACGACAGGCAACCCCTCGTCCCGTAATTTACTCGCGACGTTCCGGCCTATTCCCAAAGCCACTTTGCATTTATATGAGCGCGTCTCGTCGTCGGTGCACGCGCGCGTTCCATCGACGAGACGCGCGCGGGCCCCGATGCATGCATTTCTCTGTCGGTGGGAAAAAGAAGACAGCTCGAGGGACCGATGCACCGAGAGCATAGTCGTTCCATCGCGGTTATAGGAACTCCTAAGTCGTTGATTCGCTCGCGGGAAAGGATGGAAGAGGCGCAGAAGAGGAGACTAGGAGGGCGGGAGAGGGACAGAGGGAGAGAAGCGGAACAAGCGCGGAAGAAACGACGAGAGGGAAAACGGGGGGAGGGACGAGAGAAGAAAGAGAGAGGCCGCGAGAGCCGAGAGTAGATGAATTATGTTAAACGCCTGTTTAAATACATGTACGCCTAGGGATACACACAACGCGCGCGCGAGTCAAGGAGGCCGCGTGCCCCATTCGTCTTCTCGATTTATATTAAATCGCCTCTCGAATGACCCGACAACGCACCGCTCGCTCTCTGCCCGAACCGCGCCAGTTTGCATTACTTTATTTCGTCCTTCGGTTCCGATAACAACGCCGCGGAGACGAGCGCGAGAGCCCCGTTTCGAATTAAAATACCGGGCTGGCGCACGCGCTTCACGGTCTCCTGTCGCCGCGATACACGATTACTCCCGCGGCACCGAGAATACGAAGCCACGTCGCGTAAAGATTTCGTCACTTTGCCGCGGCGAGATTAACTCCTCCGGTACGGAGGTATTTTTAGTTGTCCCCGCGCGCAATGGACGGGTATTTGTACATCTTGATCGATGCCGCGTAGCTTCTTGCAAGAGGGAACCAACCGTTAATGTGGGCATAGTTAAAGCCAGATAGTTGCGTATCCTTGCAATGCACAGCACTCCCTTGCTAATGTTATCGAGAGAGGGTCGTCAGAATTGTCAGCTGTTATCTCTTTGTAGTCTTCGATTTAGTCTGTTTTTGCAGAATGATAGTGATTTCTTTTGCTATATGTAAAATATTAGGTGCAGATACTCAACGCTGTTTAAGATATAAATAATTAAAGTGGGGCTGTTATAAGTTCTGTATAACCCCATCGACTGTTCACAGGATGGTTCGTGAAATTTAATATTAATTTAGTTCGCATTTTTGTGTAAAGAATAATCTTACATTATTGAAACATTTTGTCGACCAAAGTGAACTGTGATCGAGGATTCGTGGATCGATGCAGCGGTTCGAAGTCGAGCTCGAAGAGGTTAACACTTCGATACGTACTAATTTCCCGTTAGTCTGTAACATTAGAAACGAAGGTTCGCCGTCCTTGAGAAACGTTCAAGGAGAACCGGCAACGCTATGGTCTCCAGGCGAACTTTGAATCATTCAAGGTTGGAGACCGATACACGACACCGTGTCTGTCCCGGGTCAAGGTTACGTGGAAACAAACACGTAGTACGCTTAATTTATGAAGGACATCTTTACGTACTTCCAAAAAGGGTAGTACACGCATATGCTTATCAGCAGCATCGACGCTTAAATATTGGCACACGATGGGGGCGGAAATATATGTAATACTAGCAAACTGTAGGCATAGCGTTGCGATCGTCATGAAATTTTGAATAAGTTCCAAAGATTTTTGGAGCAGCAAATTGCGAAAACTAAAAATTAAAATTAGATTTGCATGAAAATTAGTGTACAATCTAACAAGAACAGAGCATCACATTGGTAAAAATGAGATTTCACGAATACGAATCGCAAAGTCATCCGGCTCCCAGCGAATACAAAACGACAAGCACACATGGGTAGTGACCAGCGATATTTAAAAAATGAAGCGAAATTTTGCCAGTGCCGCCGGAGCCATAGATTTAAAAATGACGTAAACTTGCGCCATCGGCCGCGAGTGTGTTAACGCAACAACACGGATACGCATATTGGAATTTGCATTTACAAGATCCATAAAAATCCTGACGCTTCGTCCTCGCGGGTTTCTCTGTTTCCTGATCGGACGGGGTGTTTTATCATTTATCGAGAAATCGTGGCACGACTTGCACACCCGTATCTTCCCGGCGTTCCATTCGCTTTCATACCGTGTCGTGTAATCCCTGACGCACGTCCACCGCACGTACGTTTCTCGTATCGGATGTTCGACTTAGAACTGGCTCGGTTGAACCGAGGCCGCTCGATCATAGCTGATTTACTTTATGACTCTACCTGTGCCGCAACGGTATACACGCCACGTTCCAGCGAGTGATCGCGGCAGATATATATTCAGGTGTAAAAGCGGCTTCCCGTGCCCTCCGCAACTAACTCGGACGTTCGCGGAAGAGGAAACCTGTAAGGTTAGCCGCGAACCATCCTCGACAATGTTCAACGATCTCCCCTGTGTGCAGGTGCACACAGTCGAGGGTCCATGCTCGCTCCAACGACTCTCGATGCTCGAATTCTTATCGTCCTAGCGAAATATTATCTACATAAATCAAATTATACCTTTGCAATTCAGAATTCTTTTCGAAATTAACGAAGTCAACATATTTTTGAAAAATAATTATTCTTTCTTCTATGGTCACACTTGGACCAACGATTCCTAAATCTAAAATTCCTGTCAAGGGAGAAGGTCATCAGGGTCTCATGAACTATAAAATGTTCTGTAGGGGGTGTACCCGGGTTAAGTCGCCAAACTTTAAATATGAATTTAGTAGTATGCTTGCAAATGCGTCCTTCGAGAGATATTTACTACTAAAATTAGTAGAAGTTAAGAATGGATAACATTTAAATATCTGTATTTCCCAAAACAAAGGTTACCAATTTGTTGCTGTTTGCATTCTAAGCGAAGCTCCTTTCATTCGTTCTACTTCGGTAGAGTATTACAACATATGTAATTATTACAGTTATCTTTAATAGTAAATACAACAATTTTCTGCAGTAATATACTTGATAAGAATTATTTCGACAGCATTCATTATTAAGTCTTACAAGAATTTATTGAAGGAAGTATTGGGGAGTATATTTCCAGAGGAAAGTAAGTATATAACTCTGTATATTACTAACATACTTCATTGCAAATTAAATTTAAAAACAATTAAGAAATACTTTTGTCAGGAACAATTTGACACGAAATACGAATAAAATTTACTCGATTGTGCCTAAACCAAAGCTCCACAGGCGCAGATGCAACGCTTCCCTGCCGTTCACAAAAGCGAATTCAATCCCTTTGCGCGCACCATTGCCAGTAACGATACCAACCGATCAGTAAATAATATCTGTCCGTTTGTTCTTAAGTCCACAATGCAACAACCAGTCGTTCGAGCGAGGCAATCGTTCCCTCGAATCAGCTGCTCGTAACATCTTAGAACAAATTGATCCACGCTAAAGCCTCGCGTCCGGAGATTCATTCTGCAACACTCTCGGTTACCATTCGGTTTCTGGTGCCGGTTACTCGCGATCGAACGTTCCGTTAGACGAAACAACGTCCACCAGCCGACGTATCGTACGCGCGTAGGAAGAGAAACGTAGAAATAGAAACTCTTTTTTAATTTGCCCGCGCCCGTATCTGAAGTCGTCGATCTCGGATACCACGCACAATGGCGGCTCGCTATTACTAGTTCTAATTAGACGATACATCCTGCGGACTTATCTAGATATACGCGCGGACGTAGCCCCGCGGAAGATAGGAATCGACGCTCGCCGATTCGCGCGATTCATCTCGTAGGAATCACGCGCGAATAGCGAGTGCCGCGGGACATGGGTGCAATAATAATAATGAATAGACGCGGAGGCACGGGTATACAGCGGTGTTTTATCGCGAGCCTGTAATGGATCGGCCCCCACCGTACGGCGGGGTATCGTCGGCCCGGGCAAATAAACGGATAAATATTAATTGAAATCGGCGAGATAAAACAAATGAATCCTTTTGCCACCGGGACGAGCGGGGCCCGGTCACGAGTCAGACCTCGTGGAAAAAAACGAGTACGAACGATCCGCTGCGTTTGCTGCGAGGGAGGTGGAAAGAGACGTGAAAGGTATCGAGGAAAGGTACCGGGTGGAATCGTGGCTCGAATCGCGAAGATGTGAGTGGCAAGGGAACGCGAGCGAGAGAGACGCCGGTTATGTTGATGAAAAAAGAAACGCGCTCGCGAGACAAGCGGTCAGGCTAAACGATGCCGCGGCGGCTTCGCCCGGTGATTTATATAGAATCATATCTCCATCTGAATGTCTTCATTTTTAACGCGCGGCCGCGCGAGATCGTACCCTCTTCGGCCGTAAGTTCGCGCGCGGCAGCTTCGTTTCGGCTGCTCGTATTCACCGTGTCCCGTCTCGCTCGCGCGCCGCTCGAGGACCGTAGCGAAGACACAGGCGAAAAGAGAAGAAAAAGGACGATCGCGCACGGACCTTCGGACCCTGGCAAATTTCACCGACGCCCGCTCGGTGGTCCTTACGGTTTAATTTCTCCAGGCACACCTCCTCCCTCTCTTTCTTTCGTTCTCTCCCCCGTACTTTGCTCGACCCCGATGCGCGCACGGCGCACACAGAAATCTCGTCGCGTCTCTCGTGCACGTATGACGATCACGACGCCCCGGAACCTGGCCCCGACGAGATCTCCTCGCGTTATGCTCGATGATGCGCGCATTTTGCACGGAGCGCCGATCCACCGGACGCCGAACGAACGATACGCTCGTACCGACCGATTTCGTGGCACTCGCGCGTGGATAATCGCCCGGACCGCTATTTTCGGCGCTCCTCCGAGCTTTAAAGGGTCGAAGTCCACTTGTCCCAGTCAAAGTGTACGATTTCTTGCTCCGTTTTTAACGAGGAAACGAACGAATTAAGTGGGTTGTTCAGTTTAGACTCTCAAAAATTTGATTGTTATAGATCAGTTGTTTTCGACCGCTATTTTTAGCGCTCCTTCGAGTTTCAAAGGGTTCAAGTCACTCGTCCTAATCAAAGTGTTAGTTTTCTTGCTCCGTTTTTAACGAGAAAACAAATGAATTAAGTGGGTTGCTCGGTTTAGACTCCTAAAAATTTGATTGTTACAGATTAATTGTTTTTTTTAGGCAGCAAATTTTTAAGTTTGTCCGGAATGCTTTATAAAACTACCTACTTTATTAGATTATAAGATCTTTCGTGGAGGATCACGTTACCCCAAGGATCCTTCTTAACTTAATACTCGAGGGTGACCCTTTAAATGGAGGTGTTTGTACCTGTCCCTACAAACACGAACAAGGGCCGTCGCAAACTACAACGCAGGAAGCTTTTACAGATAACCAATACGCGTGTTACGCCGTTTAACAGCATACCTATCTGTAAACGTCTTACGAGAAAAAGATAGTCGACATATTAAATATTGAATTTAGTTTCGCGTTCGTGTTCTACCAATAAGCTATATGTGTTATTCGATAAGATGCATACATTCATTTTAAATTAGTTTCTTGTATTTTAACGCACGGTCGAAATTTTTTATCAAAATCAGGTCTATTTCAAATCCCTCAATTGATCTTGTAATGAATAATATTGTACTAGATATTGTTGAATATGTATGCATAGTTAATTCAACATTGTTGATGGTAGCCATACGAAATTATGCCACACTTCGCGTTTGTAACAGCTTAATAACTGGATAAGATTGCATAAACACAAAAAATGTTACCTGTTACCAACATATGGGAAGTCCCATTAGTGTACAATAATAGTAGAAAGTGATAGTCAAAATAAAGGTATAAAGGTAATTTTAACACGAAAAGGGTAAACAACATAAGGACAAAATGTTAAAAAAGTTTAAATACAAGTTTTTGAATGATGCAATAGTGCCCGTAAAGAAATCCAAAGTAGAATGAGAATTCGCTATCAGACACAGACGATTGAGTGGATCTACCGTTCCCAAGTCTGGATGTATCAATATCATAAAAATGTATTAACTCCAACAATTTGGAACACTTGATTAGCATTGGCATTAATTAAGTTGTATAAGAATGATATGCCTGTTGAATGAATATAATCATCTGTCTACAATTTTTATATCGACTTGCAATTAATGCTATTGGCCATTACGAGTACAAGGAATATAAATACAAAAAATTTAAAAGCAGTTACATGGCGCCAGGGTTCAAAGGGTTAAGGCGCGAAGAAATATTCGTCCCATTCACGGAAACCAGCGCGTCCTCTGCCTTCCACGCAGAAGGACTGAAACGAACGTGATCAAGTTCCGTTCTTTGGAAAGAAAGTCTCCGCTAATTTGCATCTTCGGAGGAAGACGCGTTTTGATAGCCAATTTTTCGAAGCCTGCTAATGGTACTTCGGTGTTCGAATGCCCGGTTCGGCGTCCACGACGAACCACCGTTAATCTCGTGAAATACGCATATATTGTGGCTCGAAATGGTACGTGTACGGCGCCCGCGAAGATCGACCATCTCGCTCTTCTCGAGTATAAGAGAATATTTCTAAACGGTCGTCTACACCGCACGGGAAATTCTTCGGCGAGGAAATGCGACTCCGTGCGTACCGAGATAACGCAAAATTACGTACTATAAACAAGACGAAGAAGAACGCGCCTCTTACGATTTGTACCTGCCTTGTGACTACGCGAGGACGTTCGTTACGGATGGCGATCGTTACGGAGGGATTCATGGTACGCTCGATGGCTTCGAGATGACTAATTAGCTGGCATTATTCACTACCAAACGTCGATCGCCGGAAAAATGCCCGTCGACGAACCCACGAACTCGTTCGACGTCCTTTGTATCGTCAAGAGGAAACCTGACGACGCGTTACGAAGTCATCGAGAAGACTCTCGTCGTAGACACAACGACGATCCGTCTTCCTCGCGTTGTATCTCGAGGGTACTCGTAGCGGGTCCGTGACGACTTCTTTCGAACGATGACCAGCGATTCCCGGTAGGCTGAGCGCTGACGATTGCCTTCGATCCCTTTCCCGACACACCCTCGCGCCGTTACCAGATGATATCCCATCGCCGTGACCATGAATTATCGATGATGTATACGTTCGGTAGCTTCCGGCGATGTTCGCGTCGGAGAAGCAACGGTGCCTTTCCTGACACAGGAATTGCGGAGAAAATACTGGATCGAATGTTACGTAACTAGGGACAGGGGGTTACTCGCGTGATGGAATGCTTCGTGTGGAGATCGATAACGTCTAGTGGCGCGAATGTTGCTACTTTAACTCTAGAGAAAATGGATCACGTGCCTGTAGATCGTTGAAAGCCAAGGGGACCTCCTGGAGCCTATCTACATTATTATCGTCATACGCTATTAATAATTAAAGGGAATATTGATCACCAGAATCCACAATAACAAGCTGAGGAAGCTGGCTGGATGCAACCATTTTTTATATAAAGCATTTACTTTAGACTCCTAAAAAGATACTTAAGTGCCAGTCTTGAAGATGCAAACAACAATAAATAATATTTTTAAGATCTTTTGACTTGTGGACTAGATGAGCCACTAGTCTTTACTAATATTTGTATGAATAAAAATTAAAAGATTCCGTGACGGACCCCAAAAATGACTTTTCTTCGGCTAGGTCGACGATCACGCTTGGATCAACAGTTTCTATAACCTAGAAGTGATCGATCAACGTCGTCGGTCGCAAACCAGCTACTACCAGCAGGATATTCCAAATAACGTAGCATTATTCTCATGTGGAACATCCTTTTTCTTCGCTTTTCTGCGTGCACGTTACTTCGAAATTATACGACAAGCCATATTGTTTTACGATTCACGGAATACAGAAACGACCTCGACACACAGGGACGCCGGTTGGCGATTAAGGAACGTCATCGAACACCGGCGCGTAAGTCAATCGATTTTTGTCTCTTGTCGTTGGACAGACAGGTGCATTCGAGCTTCTCAGCCGGGAAAGGCGAAGGAATTCTCTTTGACCCGCGCGCAACGCACAGGGAACCTCCATTTCGCGCCTCTTTCCCTTCATCGTTTTCTCTTTTATTTTCGTTCGTCTTTCATCCTCGCGATATCACGCGGACGGCAATAATGCATGTTGAAACAGCAATGGCGAGGCGCGGGACACGTTGACCGAGCGTGCTGCAGTTTTGCTTTACGACGCGCCTGAGTGACATTTAATGCCAAACGGCACCCTTTAGCGTCTTTACAGGCCATGCGCGGGCTTCGTCTTCGGTCGTAGAATTGTCAGCTAATTTTCCATGGATTTTGTCGTGAGTCTTTGGCGTAAGGACCTTCGATCTTTTGGACGAGGCGGAAGAAACGTCGCTTGAATGGAAGTTAGACGCGAAGAAAGCGTTTGGGGTTTCATCTGGACCGAAATGAAACAGAGGGTACCTTTTATGAATTTTTTATAACGATGCTACAAGATTGAACAAAATATTTTACGATTAAAACGTATACTGAACTTTCCGTGGACATTTTTAATGCGCATACAAGCCCTGTTCGAACAAAATGGCGTTTTATTCATGGTAGTTCTTCTCAGCACTTAGATTACCAGGTCATCCATGTATGGGTTACAAGACTTTTCACTTTGGAAGTGATACAATTAATTCTATGGCGGTTTACTGCATGGGGGAAGTAAGTAAACGAAATAGCAGGGGGAAAGAAAAGGTCGAGTACTTGTAAGACGTAGCCCTCTGCTGGCGATTGCAGGAGGCGTCGCCACAATTCTCAAGCTAATAATATTAAAGAAAATAAATTTGAATAGGATTCATGAATTTTAGATTATGAAAATAAGTACTAAAATCAAAGTCTCTTAAAAAATTGTACAGTTCCTGTCCTTCGCGACGAGTAATCCGAAACTTTTGGGCGACAGTGTACACGAACGCATATATACGTGGTATAAGAAAGAACCGAAATATCGTAAACAGCGAGAATCGAACAAATTAGACTACGGGCTATGAATTCCCCGCGCGAGCTGGGCGCGCAGAACCATCGGACGACCCTAAATACAACCGTTTTTCTTGAATAACCATTCGCACGGAGAAATATGGCGCGCGTTAAGCGAGACGTTTATAGCTTCGCGAACAAAGTTACATCGACGGGACTTGCAAACATCTTGCGCGAAAGGGCGTGACCGGGGCTCCACGATATTCCAGACGATTGCAAAACACTTTCGGGTTGCGTTTTATGTCCCGGTGAAATACAGGTATTGGAAAGAGTTGCCAAAACCGACCGCGTCTTCGAATATCTTTTGCACCTGACGTTGTCACGTCGAGCTTCCACGGTTCGGCCGGATATCGTACGTTTATTAACCGCGATTAAGAGTTATTTATTTTGCAATTATCGGCCACGTGCTTCGACGGGTTCGCGTCTAATTTGCGTCGAGTTTATCGACGTTCGAGAAACTGCCCCACCATCGTGTCCTTCGCTTTTATATCGTCGTGCAATTTTTTTTTTTTGCTTTCGTCGGCGGATGTCGACGCGACAGCTGATAATTACTAAGCCCGCACGCCGTACAATTATCTTTCGAATGACAAGAAATATAGCTTTCCTTTGTTTGCTCGAAAAGCTGCCGGGTGTCACGTTGCTGGTAGAAGCGGGTAACATTATTATTTAAATATAAAAAAAAATTTTTATCTGTTTAAAAGATTCTTCGAGGCCATAGAGTTTAATGCGTGAGAAGCTGTACGAACTTGCCGAATCGTTGTGCCCTAAGTCGCTGACTCGATTTCATGGTGTTCGTCGCACTTAACCCCTTTCTTAGGCTTAACTACGTACCGATGCGTATAAACTCGCACCAAGTACCAGCGAATGCGTCACGGGGTCCCTTCAACCAATGAATACATTGACCTCCGCGAAAGGGCCGATCAGCCTCCTCCAGGGTCATTGTTACCCCAACTTCGATCACTTCCCGCGAATGCCCTTTAAATTCATGAATTTCGACGGTCATGTCGAACAAATTCGCTTCGATTCGTGCAACGTCCCTAGAAAAATGTGGATGCAAATCTTGACCCCTTCGATTTGAGTCGTTTTAACCGCAGGTTTGTTATTTTGCCATTAGAAGTCAATAATGCTACGCTAGGGACAGCTACATATTAATTTTTAATGCTGTTTGATGATTTTGGATATTGGGATACACCTCACAGAACGAATTCTTAAAAATTGTTTCGTAGGAATAGACTGTGAAACGATGAATTTAATTGGTCGTTCGAATCGAAATTGAATTTGGTATATGACTTGAATAATGCATTATACCGTAAGAAATATTACTATTAAATTGTGGTACTATGTGATTTTTTAGATAATACACTTAACAGAATGAATTCCGAAAATTTGCTTTCTAGCAATACACCGTGAAACGATGGATTTAATTGGTCGTTCGAATCGAAATTTAATCTGGTATACGACGTGAATAATGCATCGTACCGCAAGAAATATTCAAAGCGTGTCGTAAGTATGCCTCTATGCAATTAGGAAATTACATAGTCGTTCGAGGCAAATCCCTTAGAGTAATGGACAGGTCATTTAAACCAAAGGGGGTTTGAAAACGAAATGAAACTTGAACACCAGGAACGTTCGTTCGAAAGAAACAGACATTCCTCGCCGTAAAGTGATCAAAATCGATTTTAATTATGACGACATCCATGAGTTCTTATAGTCGTATTCCCATGATAGAGGCTCGTGAGTTATCGGACGTTTACGACGGTGCCCGTTATTCGATTCTACACCAGGAACGAATGGTAATAACAAATATGATGCCAAAGGTGGTCGGTGTCGTTACTGACTATCCATAACCTCGGTTCCGGGCTGGCGTCTCGTGGATATACACCCGGTTGACGTAAACGTATGCCGAACAGGACTCGACTAATGTCTCCTGACGTGTGACAAAATGATCACCCGTTACGAAGCTCCTTGCGGAATAATTTATAAATCAAGGAAGCGTTCGTGAAACGTGACGATGTAAACGTCTCGAGTAATAGAGTTCAATTCGACGCTTCTCCTTTTCATTCGGTTAGCGTTCTAACGGAAGTGTCTTCCTGAACATTATTCCTACATAATAACGCGAATAATTATTTTCATACAATTAATAAGAAGCGTAGAAACTTCTTACCAAAGACTTCTCTAAATCGCAGAGGTATACGATCGGGTCCCTGGAATGGATTCGGTCGAAAATTTACTCGGACAGGTGGAACGTGGTCGAATCGCGAGTCAGTCTCTTTGCACCGATGTTTCTCGCGACGTACGAGGCCCGCGCCATGGCGGATAACTCATAAAGCAGGCTCGTTTATTTCATCGAAGCCCCTTTCGCCGAGGCCGGCGCGTTGCTCGGTCCGCCGACAGCGTCCACCTATGGTCCGTCTACGCGGTTGAGTAACGACATTTTCGAAATATGTCGGTACTCGTCCTTTTTGCTGGACGAAAGTACGAGCTCGGCCGACGGGGAGGGCAGTCCACGCTGCCGTGGGGCTTCCCGGGCACGCAATGATCGTCGCGCGCGTTTCTACGTAGAGGAGGACAACGCTGGACGTGCACCTGCAGCCCAACATGGGAATCCCTGGAATTCCTCGATCAACCGGCCACGTTCTTCGGTACGATAGATGCAAAGCGAGGCTTGTCGTCGATAAACGACAACGTCCCGCGCCCGTGAAAGACGCCGGTTGTTTAATTTATACGGAATAGGACGCGAGAGGCGGCCGGGGGGGCTACGAACGACGATTACGAATCGAAATTTATCGACCGCGCGGTTTTATGATCACCGTGGTTCGTTAGCGACGCGTGGTCTCAACTGAAATTAATAGGGGATTCTGATTTGTCGCCTCGAAAAATTGATTTTTACCTTACCTTTTTCCCTTTGCAGCTTCGTGAAACCAGTCGTCTTAATAATATACTATCGAAATCGCGCAAAATGTACGCAAAATCCGAGAGATAATGTTTTTAAGAATATACAAATCAACAGCGCAGCTGTCAGTCTTGTATTCAAATGAAAGGATGCAATGTGAAAACAAGTTTTGGTATTTTACATCGGGAGGATTGATTTTAGTACCTAAATATTTTGAAAAAGCGTTTTTTATACCTCCCGACGAGTACCATAAGCCTCTGGAAGTTTCAGACCTTTCTCTCAAGGTCTAAGCTCTCACACCGCATGTGCTTATGACGCTTCTCATTTGTTGCACATGTCTTGCATTAGTCCCAAAGTGCATCGCATCTCCCAGGCGCAGTTGAATCATAAAGCTTGACATTGATAGCAATTGGGAGACGCTGTTTCTACCGGTAAAGGTTAAATACGCAATACAGGCGTATACGTTTACAACTGTAGTTTGAGTCGGTGAGTTCCTTTTATGAACCTTTGCGTCGAAGTAGTTCCCATACGTATCGAAATCCCGTTGGGAAACTGTATACACACGCGAAGGTAGAATGTGCACCTGCGACCTACTACGAACCCTCCATGGAATTCCTTTGGTGACAAACGACTTAGCGTGAGAGCACCGCCGGCATAACTTATAATTGCTTTTCCGGAAGCAAGACGCGTGGAAATCATTTCGAGCGAGTCGGGTGCGTCTCATTGATGATCACTAACGGTGGAAAATTAATGAAATCTGGCCGAGAATCGTTTATGGGTCAAGAATTCATAGGAAAAGGGTTTGTCAAGGGGTTATATATAATTCTAATTTGATAAAAAGTAACAAGTGTCAATAACCGACTGTTTCTGACTGTAATACGTATCAGGTCATTTTATATCAATTTATGTACACTTTAGGAAACAATAACAAAAGCTTTTATAAACATGTGTTCTATTTGACTCTATTTTCAAGTTCTTTCGAAAAATTAGGGTAGTTGAACTAATTCCACTCAACTATTTACGATCAGGGTTCAGTATTTGAATCTTGTATTTCAATACTTGTGAACATTAGAGTACTAACAGCCAGAGGAAGTTTGTCCCAGTCAACAAATGGCTATGTGTTTATTATTATAAATAATACCTCCATAAACAGACAGGGTAAGATAGCCACTGATATAACATCTCCAGGCTCACGTTTAGATGCATTTTGACCACCTACACCTAACACAAACCGCTCTAGAATGATGAAGAGAAATACAGGAGCAGGTGTCGTACGTCAATAACACGACTAACAAAGGGTTAAGTGAATAAAAGTGAAACGAGAATTCCGAACAGACCCTCAACCAGCCACTACGATGGTACCAGATCGATAGATGCCTCGTTCGTGTATTTATTTTCATATTTCTGGCCCGTATCGCGTCGAACAACCCCGAAGAGCAAGACAAATGACGCCGACGCGTTCCTCGTTTAAGGACAGTTGATCGAACGGGGTCCCCTGTCCCGAAGGGTCGACCACCGTGCAGAACAAGCAGCCGTTCTCCATGGCCGTGGAAATGGTGTCCAGTTGAAATTCCTGAGATAAGATAAAATACGGACCCGGATAATCTAACACGCTCCTTCTCGTATTCCGATGGTTTAATTTCTCCCGGGTTCGTGTCGCGCGCGGTACACGCTCGATCCCGCTGGTTCCGGTTACTCGCTTAGCATACGTTCACACACGGTGAGTGAATCGCGTTATCAAAGGATCGGGGAATGCGTCTCGTGGAACGTTTCGACGTCGAAAAAGGAATTCGCGAGCAACGCGCGTGTAGGAGGCGGAACAAACGGCAGCGAAAGAAACGGCATTAGATGCGGACTTGTCGCGCACACGGGGGATCGTTTAAACGAGGTGGCGACGTGTCCGCCTCTTAACTGATATCCGATATGGCTTCTACGAACGTGCTTTAACCCGCGCGAAAGAAAGAAAGTCAGGTGTTTAACGTTTAAGCGGCCGAGCTAACGGTCTTCGGGCCGATCCGATGATCCACCGATTGCCGCTCGAACAGAATGCCTCCTGTATCGATTTCTATTCATTTTTTATCTGCAAACTCTGCCTGAAATTCGCCTCCGATCGTTATCCAAACAGGTGCTAAAACGCTCTCGGACGTTATCGAATCGAGAACCTTTCGTTGTCTGATTTTGCGGGGTAATGGATACTCGTTCTAATTTGAATCTCGTTTCTGTGACGAGAAACTCTTGGTTGCTTACGGAAGCTTCACTTGTCATTCTGAGTAACGAATGCCTTTATATTTATTTACATTTAGAATCTGGTAAATCTATTTAATCCTTAAGTGGATTATTGGGGCTGCGGCTCCCGCAAGTTTAAACTAATAATTATTTAATATATGTCATTGTAATTATTTAAAAATTTATGTAATCTTCTATTAGTTCGTTATTTTTTAAATGCTTTAGAGGAAAGTTGATTTCCACTTATCAATTTGGTAAAATAATTCAGTTGAGATTGAAAGTCCACTTAAGGAGGAAAACCACTGTGACGGATTGAAGAAGTCAAAATTTTTTATTTTATCTCTTTTTAATACTTCCATTCCTCGCAGTAATGTGTAATATAAACAATTTCAACAAGAATCCACGAACAATTTCTAAAAGGGCAACTATCGCTAAAATCAATTTACTCACCGCATCAACTAGGAAAATACCAAGCCCAGATGGGCTTGAAACTTAAACGGGCTCACTAAGGGATTCACCGTGCGTATCGAGACTAGAGAAACCAGCCTCTCATCGTCGAGACGTAGGGTCGTTAGCATGGGGTTAATAAAAATGTCTTCCACAACGACGGTATCCGACAAGCTATCAAACAAAGCTCACAGTCAGTGGCACAAAGGGCTCGTAGCGTGCGGTGTGCACATGCGTCGCTCTTGGGCGACCATTCAGTCTTCGACAAATGCACACTTAGGCCGTCGAGTGGCGGACGTCGAAGAGAATAGACAAGTCGGGTCTCTCCTCGGCGCCTCGAAGGAAGATGAATCCGCATCCCGGGAGTCCGAGATTCCCGGAATGCTTGACGCTGCGTTATCGTCCGCACGCGTTTATTGTGTACGGTAGCCGAGCAGAGTCCGAAGCGACAATGCGCTCGTCTAGAAATCCCTGGACGGAGTCGCCTACTAGCAGCGCTCTTCGAAGGTGCCACAATACCGTGGAATAGATAATACCCAATCACAGTGGTGGCTCAATGCCACGGATGACCATAATGGCCCTAATGCAACGAGTGAATAGGCCTCGTTGCTTGCGCAACCGACTCTCGGGACGCGTTGTTGCCCTTCCTCTTCTGCTTCTCCTTATCCCCCGTCTTTCAGTGTGTACACATTTCTCCCGTGAATCTTTTCTTCCCTCGCGGTGCATGCGTGCGCGCGCGCGTTTCTCTCTCGTCATTGGAAGTGTCCGGAGCGCCTGAACCCGCCGGTTCATCTCCCGATCTCCTCTTCCCCTTCCGATGACGCGTCTGTGTCCTTCTTCGTTACCTTGGGTCTCTCGTTCGCCCCCAGGAGAGCGGAGAGAAAACGTATAGTTAGGTCGATTGTTCGGCGCGGCCGCGAGGATCGCGGCATTGTCGGTCCGCGCATTTTTGTTTCTCGTAATGAACTATTGATCGCGAACTGGCGATCCTTTCACGCCGCCACGGGGCCTGGCGCGCTGGAGCGCGGTTAAGGTCCTCGAAGCGACCGGGCACCGAAGAGGATCGCCTTCCACGGCGCGCCGTAGGGCCCAGGGGCCCCGGTGGGAGGGGTCTCCAGGAGGGGGGCAGACGAGGGGCGAGGAGTGGGCGCGCGCATTCACGGATCATTACGCGACAGTGACGAATTATAACGACGCGACCGTAATGCGTCTCCTTGTACAGCGGGCAGCGTTTTTGCCACCGAGACACCGGGATCGATAGAAGATCGAGAGGGACGCGCGGGCACGACCGGGGAAAGGACCACGCAGGAGATACCGAAAGGAGAGAAGAGGCAGCCACGGTAGTGCATCCTGCCTCGTAAACCTGTTCCTCTTTTCGCCGGTCGGGAACCGCTTTTATTTACGAGTGTCTCGCGTGCTGCGGAATTTCGAATTCGTTCACGGCTACCGATCCGCGAGGCGGTGGTTCTAGCAGCTCCGGCGGCCTTCCTAACCAGGGCGTGTCCTAACGAGTGTCCACCACTTCCACGGCAAATTCCCGCTACCGGAATGACGAAAGAGGCCGATAGAAATGCGCGCCCTAAACTTGAAACGGCTCCAACCTTTCGGTGTAGGTATTGACGTCTCCTTACCACTCGGTTAGTCTCACGGGGAGTTTTTATACCTTTAGATATATTTATTATACTTGTGTTTTACGAAATTAAGGAAAACTCGAAGTTTTTTAACCATTAGAACCTGCTTGTTAATTGCTTTGTACGAAAGTATTTGTCATTCATTTATGGAAGTCAAAAATAACTGAAAGTTATAGCGATATAAGGGTGAGGCACAAACTATATTTATGTGGGGACTAATTCGTATCTAAATAATCCCCACATAATTTGTGTTGAATTAATATTTGAAATAATTCGGCGATAACACTGAGGCTTCACATTTAGACACAAACAAATGAAAGTAAACATTACTCACGTATTCAACTTCAAAACACGCGTTAAAAGAATTGACCAAATGTCCATCGGACAAATTGTAAAGCTAAAATTTGGTTTTTATTAACTTTGAAGAATACTAAAAATTTGAATAGCAAATTGATATATCCTGATAATGAAGATTGCAAGAAACTATGAGACATAATGCTTTGCTTGGCCTCGCTCCCGAGTTATGTCCATTCACGCGTTCTAGTAGTCGCGTCGACCAACTGAACCAACATAGCTGACACTGTTTAACCTTTCACGCTACTCCGCAGTGTTTTATGAATCATATCGCTTCATTCGCGCTGTTCGCTTCAATGAAACCATTCATAACGTACAACCTTTTCCTTCTGGGAAACTACGGCTATGATTAATGATAGAAAAATGGCAGTATCGTATGTACCAACACGTGCAGGTAAACATTGTTTCATTCAACTTCGGACTATAATTTAGTTGTAACGGGCCTCCCATAAATCGTAGTACAATCGCAAATGGGAAGAATGTTGATTTATCGTCGAAAAATGTATACTACAGAGAACCAATATTTATTTATAGGAGGCTCAGACATAATAAATGCTTACTAGAAATTATGAGAAACGACTGACACCTAGGTCCCAAAGAAACCCGATCGACCATCGAATGTTGAAACGTCCGCAGGAAGTCTCGTGCGGAACGTTTTCATGGAATCAGTGTCACGATCCTCGAAACTGTCGAAACGTAGGCGTCGAAAGGCATTCCGTGCGGTTTACCTCGGTGGTCGATGATTTTGACGCTAAGTAACCGCGGAATTACGTGATCGATAACACCGGGGGTCGCGGACGATCCATAAATTATCGTCGCTTATCCGTTTGTTCGAGGTCTGCGGTTCCCACGTGGTAATGAGACGACGAACTCTCTCTCTTTCTCTCTCTTGCACTCTCGCTTTTTCTTGCCCAGAACTCGAACGATTTCGTTCTAGCCGGGCGGCAGTCGGCGAAACGAGCGATAATATATTACCAGTTGATTCGATCGTTGCTGTCATTTGCGCCAGACAGGTCGGGGATTAATTAGCTCGGCCAATGCTTCGAGATCTCATTCTGTGGACTCCTGTGCTCCGATACTTTCTTCCCCCTCGCATCCTCCGCTTCTTCTTCTTCTTCTTCGCGTTCGCTCCCGCCTCGTTTCTCTCTCTTTCTGTCTTCAGCGGTTGGACCCCGAGAGATAGAGAGATGCGTTTCTTTCGAGAGAGCGACGAGCTGCCTCCCGATCTCGTCCCGACGGAACGTCCTCGCGGAGGAACGCGCGTGCCTGATCGTCGTTTAGATTCGCCGTTTCTCTTCGACTCGGCGCACCGGTGCGCCGTTTCCACGCGGATGACAAAGAAAGGCCCGACGCGCCTGGAAACCGAGGCGCACGCTCGTAATTCAGTTTATTTGCGGCCGTGACGGCGTGATTTGCGACCATCGGCCCCGAAGAAACGCGCATCGAAGGGATCGTCTGCTCGCGGATGATGACTGACCGATCGCTTCGAAGGGAACTGTCCATTCCGAATCGATTCGCAAAGAATACTCGGGGCGGCATCAAACTATCGAATTTCTTTCCTACATTTTTGTAAAATAGAAGCGTCATTTTCGACGACTCGTCTTCTAAACGTGATTAGTTACAAATGCCTGCGAGTGACTGATCTACCCACGCGGAGTTTGCGTTACGACAAAGTCTGAATCTGTCGGTGACCGTTCGACGAGTCAATAATAATCTTCCCATTGTGTTCATACTCCGCCTACAAGCTTCTCCATTAGCCTCAACATCGACCGGTTCTAAATAAGATGTATAATTACTCGCAACTACAATGGCTGATTCCCCGCAGAAGAATAGCGATAAGCAACGAACGGGATTTTTCGTGGATCCATTTTCTATCTGTCATCTTCCTCCGCATTGATGTTCGCGAGAGTCATACAACGTGTTCCATTATAGTTCCATGTATTACATAATAGGTTGTATCTCTAATTAAGTTTAAAACTTTTATATTCCATTTATAGTTGATGTCTAATCACGTAACGCCACGTGTTTCTAATTGTATTATAATTTTCCTTGTTTATAATATTTCATTGTATTTTTTTGAGTGAAACGTTATACCTTGATGAGCTTGGAACGAAGACAGAAAACATGTCCTATTTTAAATTTAATTTATATCGAGAATAATTCTACGTAGAATAAAATATTTTCGTACAATGCTTCGTTTTCAAAATAACTGAATTTGAAAATTGTGAATGAGAAGTGTCTGACCGTCTGCTGAGTGCTCGTCACTTCTACTTGTGCCGATAGTCGTACTTTCTCATACGCGTACGTGGATAAATTTTTCGGCGAAATTAAAAAATTATTTTAAGTTACAAGGGACAATTACAATCATTTTTGGTGAATAAACACACCCCCGAAATCCTACGCACTTTCGAGAACAAAATTGGAGTAGGTACTGAAATTTTTTTACCGCAAATATTATGTGTGGCCAGAGATCTATGATTATATTCCTCATTTTTATCACTTTATATGTAGATACAGTCCAATTATCAGCCTATAAAATTTAGTGAGAGATTTTGGAAGCCAAAATAAGACGAAAATCAAGAACACCAATTTGTTTAAAAATTTTTTCCAGGGGGTGGCCGAACACTCTGTATAAAAGGAGATAGTAAATCAGAAGATTTAGTGAAAATTCTGAAGGTACAGCGGATTCTATATTTGCAGCAGAACTTCGGGCTACCCTGTACATTCGAAATGGTCTTGAAGTAACTTCACCGCGCAATCTCTGTTTCGCAGATCTCGAATCTTCCCGTCTGAAGTTCTCGTCGTTCGATCTGAGCGCCGATTCTCACACGTTCCTCGAATAATCTCGATCCCCGGTGTCCATCCTGGAGGGACAGGCAGCCCGTACTCGTTCCAGCTCGACTGCCAGGATTCGAGGGGGTCTCTCAACGGCAAACGTACCGGCTAGAGTTACTGGCTGCGGAGCCGTTAATTCGTCTCGATCGAGTGCTTAGATAAATCGACACGTCCTCTCTTGAACGCGGTCGAGCGTGGCCGCGGTCGCGGGGACCTTCTCTCCATCGTTCTTCGGCCAGCACCCACTCATCCCCCCACGATTCCTCTAAGTCCAGCCTATATAGCCTACCTGACGACCGCTGACTGGTGAACGCCGTCCAGATAAGCCATCTGATATCCGGTTAATGCCGAAGATAAATAACAATTATTTTATAATTAAGCGACCGACCAAGTGGGTAGTAAATACACGTCCATGTGGCGATACACCTCCCAGCAACCTGACACCGCTTGTTGCCGCTCATTCATAAGACGTGAGAGCGGCATCGATCAACCTCCGCTAGCTCGAATGAACCACGACGGGCTGGATTACGCGCCAGTCGTGGATGCACGAGGCAAATGCAGGCCGAACGGACGTACTTTCGCGAGAAAAGTACACGAAACATTACAATAAAACGCACAAGTACACTTTACAACGAGATATCGCCTTTCAATATTGGAATTTCTTATGTTACGTCTCGAATCGACGAGGGATCGAAGCACGGAACATAGCTAAGTGACAATCGCTAATTTCGATGAAAAAAGTATTTGACCATTGTGTTTTTTTATTTTCCATGTTGAAAAAAGGTGAAATCCGCCCTTAAAGTAGAGATAGTAGAACGTATTCACTCCTACATGGTGCAAATTATTAAAAATATTGGAAAAGTGCAAACGGTTGAATGATTTATATTTGTACAGATTGATAAAAAGTGCATTTGCTAAAAGTACATATTGAGAAACGAGCTTAAGAAGGATATGATTTCACTCACCAGTATCCTGTTGACAACAACCCTAAAGATGTCCCCTCAAAATCAGTCCTCCAGTGTTTACCAACGCACCTTAGCCTTTCGCGGCTCGATCACCTGGAACAAACCACGTTGAACGTAAAAATTAATTCGCCGTACGAACGGCGAGGCGTTGGATAGGATATAAATCTTCGCTAAAACAGTATTCAGATCACGACGATCGCATACTTAGATCGTCCGATAAGCACTGGTGACAGTATAGACCCCGTAAAGGGTCCCAATTAAACATCCAAACAAGCGGGGCCTTTTCCCACCCTCTGTCGCCCCACAATAAATATCGCGAGATATTTATCGGCAGCCGGTGTTCAGGATTTTCAAAGAGGCCCCGAACGACGCACCGTACGGTTTTCGCGTGAATTACCATTAAACGTTCGGTGGCGCGGACACCGTGGATCGGGGATGCCTGGTCCTCGCCTTTCACGAAATATTCGTGGAATTTCACCAACGGCCGCCACTACCATTCCTACGCGCTTTAAGAGCATATTTCCGGTCACGGAGGGGCTCGTCCCGTCGCGGTGGGATTCGTTAATAGTCTCTGGCGGGAGGAACGGATTTCACGCGATTCGTCCCCATCGGGCGACGACGATGCTCGGATTTCTGGTCGCTGTTTTCCACCCGTTGGACCCAGCGTCCCCTCTCTTTCGTTCTAAGCCGGCTCGTCCAGGTGAAATAAGGCACGACGGGGTCGTAAACCGGCCCTCCCGTCGTAAGTTACGTCCGGTGTGTACGCATAAAGCCATTATATACCTTATACTGTCCTGTAATACGCTATAAAATCCCGCGTTGTATATCTAGGCGCGATATCATCTGGGTTAGGAGCACCCGTAGAGCACACTCTGTTAGCGCTCTCGCTTCCCCCGTCCCTCCCGTTTCTCCTGAGTTTCTCTCGTTCTCTCTTGATCGTCCACTTTCGCTCTCTATCGCGTCGCAACGGCTTCCACACGATGCTGGTAGAAACGACCTTCCACGCTAGGAGCGTACAACGTCCAAGTACGTACTTACCGGCGCTGTCTCTTTTACTTCGATCGGGATGCCCATTATTTTCGCCCTCGCTGGTGAAACCTTTCCGACGGCAAGAAACTCCGCCGTGGCCATACGTCTCCAGACCCGCGGCCGTGTGTGAAACAACCGTCCACCGCGACCGCCCGACCAGGCTCCGAGGAGTCCTCTTTTTACCCTCGTAATAGCGTTCTCCTTCGATCACCCCTCTCCCCCCACCTCCAAACGGGCTCGCGATCGCTCCTTTTTTGCGATTGTAATTATTTTATTTGGTCTTTCTTTTACTTTTTTTCATCGATCGACTTTTCAGCCGTTATCCTGGGATCTTAATTGCGTTCGAACGTAACGCGTTAGGTTTACGGTATATAATATTAACGGACACGTCCGTCCAGCTCGACGCGATCAAAGATCGAGGGGGGACGACGATTCAGCGATACGAAGGTCTTCGTTTCCGTCGTTGGAAGTCTGATCTCGAATGTACAGTAATGATTCTTAAAATGAACGTCGTCCCGGGGTTGGCGTGTTCATTTTTCGAATCTCGACGCCAGCAGATGTTTGTACACAGCGATATCGGTGAGCCTCGGAGTCGCCTTTGTCTTTCGCCGACAGCCGTAGTCGACAACCGAAGAAAAGGATAGCGAGAGAAAGAACGAACGACAGTCGAAGAAAAGGATTCTGTGCATTTAATGGAACTGTTAACGTTTGTTTTAAATTAATTCGTTGATTTTTTCTCTAAAATCTAAGGTGAATTAAATATGTATTTGAATGAATCATCTAAGGAATAGTGGCGACACTTGCCGCACTCGTCAGCAGATGGCTACGCTCAAGCTTTCTCTCTCACAAGTGCTCGATCGAACATTCGATGTCACTGTGGAACTAAAACCAAATTAATTTTCAAGTTGAAATATTAAAGAAACTAAATTTGAATAGGATTCATAAATGTTATTAAGATCACGAACATAAGTACTGAATCAAATTTTAAGTTATGCAGCTTACGATTGTCGTTGAGAGTCAGAGTTCTGATTTGAAAGTTACCTTACTAATAAGTCCCACTAGAATTCTTCTATACAGTAAGCCGTCACAAAATGATTTAAAGAAATTGGGCAATATATCAGCGAAAGAACGTCCAAAATCGTTGAATGAAATACAGAAGAGGGTACCTAGTTGTCCACAGGTTATGACACAGAGATTACCCGTTAATTAATGGAGCGTAGATGACGCGATTGGCCAGTTTCCACGGCATCGGAGGACGACGGAAAGAACCTATAAACCAGAACGTTCCTGTGCGTAAATCGCGCCGTCGAGGAGCCGGGACGAGCCGGGTGAAAAGAACACCGCGATTCAACGAGTCGTCCGCGACCCGGCACGTTTTGCATCCATCGCAGGATCTCGCGTGGATTTGGTTACCAGCGGCGGACATCGCGACGCGGACGATCTTCGCTTCCGAATGGGATAACGCGTGTTTCGCTGGTCTTCCAACACGATGAAGCACGGCGGGCCAGAGGACAGCGACGGAGGTGTTACATTACAAAACTCCCGCGGGTACGTGGAGTTTACGGGATACGGAAGCCACGTAGTCGCCGGCTACCGAAACCCTCGCGTATTTTCACGGTGCGTGAGCGCGTGCGTGTGTTCGCGGGTCTGTGTGAGCTCTAGCGAGCCCGGGTGTACGATTACGGGGTATAACATGACTCGCGTAGCATCGCACCGCGTCCACGCATCGCCTCGACGCCGAGGGCGATACGCGCGCGGCGTGGAATCGACCTCTCTGCATCGACGATAGTCGATCTTCGCGCTCGAAACCATGAGAAAAATCACACCCGTGATGCTTTGGAGTCGCGCGCGAATTTTTGTCCCGGCAGAACCAGTTTAAATCTCGTCCATCGGAAGCACTTACCGGCGGTGTTTCGAATTATCGAAAAAATCGTGGAAAAACTGACCGGCGAAAGAACGTTTACCCCGCCGGTGATGCGAGGGCTATTTTATTAAATAATTATCGAGGATTAATCGCTGCGTGTATCCGCACATGGTAATTTTATAGCCTTGTGGGTTTTTCGCGGTTGTTGGATCTTTATTCGGTGACTATAGTAGTCCCTCGCTAACGTTCCTATCGAGTCTCGGAATTAATTATTCGTATATCAGACTAACCATACTTCTTTGAAAACGTGAAAAATGAAGTTTTGAAATAAAAAAAAAAAAAATAGATTTACGATTGACTGGTGAATGTGTTAGAAAACGTGACATTACAGAACGATTTTAGAATCTGTAGAATAAACAAATGTTGAATATTGCTCTCTGTTTCGCTCGTTCTCAGTGTCTTTCGCTTTTGTTTGCAATGCCATCAAACCTAACGCAGGTAAGTTAGCAATTCCAAGAATAGTACACCTCTCTCGATAACGTTCCAATTGGCGAACATTAACGAGGGCTCAATGTACTTCTGTTCATTAGGAAGAGTGTATTTCTTATCGATGGTACTACAAATGTTTTTGTCATTTTTCATCGTGAGAACACGAGTTAAAGAAAGACCTGATTCGTGGAATCTGTATATTTTTATAATTAATTATAATTTAACATCGATACTACATCGAGTATTAATGATGATGAATGGCAGAACTCTTTTGTACGGTAGTCGTACTGCAATGACTACTTAATCTGTTTTTATTCAGTGTGCATTAAGAGTTTCAGTTTCCGTTAGCGAGGCTTTTAGAGAAATTGAATGGATTGTAATTTTTCAGTCCATAATTATGATTACTCATGTCCGACAAGAAAAGTGGGAGCGGGTTTTTATGGTTCTCGAGGTTCTGTTAGGTTTCCGATACCTATATTTGCAATAGTTAATTTTTCTTTACGCATTCATTTCGTACTAAATCGATTGCAGACAATTGTACAGTCAAGCTATAAAAGTAGTAAAGTCATTATCATTAATCCGTACGCAATGATGAGGGCTGCTACCCAGTCTGCCGCTCTGCCATAAAATGGCGGTCCTGGTCGCGAGGATCATTATTAATACTAAAACTACCGGCATTTATGGTGTATTTTTTCGTACTAAAGAAATTAAAATAATAGATACCTGAAGAAATGTAAAATGCAGTGGAAATAAATCTTTATTCATTCTCTTCTAGAAAACTACAGTCAGAAATTCAGTCGATAAAATTCTTTACAATTTTTATTAGAAATTACGAGTGGATCATTTAGACCATTTCGGTAATTCTAGTGTTAACAAATCCAAAACGCGATGTTCTACATCTATGATAATTCTCAACACTGTCTATCACTTCCAAGTCTTTCTTACTTGTCGTCCACGATAGTAAAATTGTACTCGATCCACGAATATCAGAAGTAACAGTAATGGAAAAGTTACGTAGTTGAACCAGCGTGCCCTTGCCGAAGAAACACGTTTTGCAATCAAAATGTGATATTGGCCACCATAAATTGAAATCCAGCGGGTAATGCCCACAGACTGGGAATAGGGGCGGTCGAGGACGAGCGAGCAAAACGAGCATAGTCTTACGCGTGTTTCAACGACACTGGGTAATCGGTCGTCGTCGACGCGGACCACCGTGAATCGCTATGTAACATACTAACGTGGAAATTTTTGTTCGGAGCCAACAGACGTTTCGTAACGAGCGCGCCTAGACAGCGTGTGTGTAGCGGGATCGTTTAATTTGCGGTAACGCGACCGTTCATCCTGTTCGCGCTCGCGCCGGACGAACGTTCAAGCCACGAGTTTCCACGAACGTTCGAGCAATTATACCTGACAGATAATCGTTAGCCGTTTATTAGAGACGCGCGCGCGCCCGTGGAACTGCAACTAATACTTTCTGCAACATATCACATTTTACGAGATACACCTGCGAACCGTTAGTCGATGGCTCGAACGACGAGTCGGTAGAAGTCATTAAGTAACCGCGAACTTATTATCGCGTGATTTCTAGCAATACTGCTTCGACATCGACCTTTGTGCACCCCGCGTGAAACATTGAGTACTCCTTAAAATGAATTCTCCGATCGTAAGGTCATTTGATAACTATTTTTCCTAAGAGTGTTCCTTGAAGAAAAAGAATCGCAATTGGCTGGAAATCGACAGATCTTGTTCATCGAACTACTCAACCCCAACGATCCTTTCACTTCGTATTGTTTTTTTTCTTTGTGAATTTCAAGTAAATTGCAGGGGGGAAAAATTCGTTTGAAAAAGAGAGGACGAGACGTGGAAAAAAACATGAGGGTGGTTCTACGTCAAACAAAAGAGTAATATAGATGGTCTACCTAAATATCTCTTCTAATTGTGGGGGCACAAAAAATATTTTGTATGCTATTTGAATGCTATTTTTGTACTCCCACAATTAAGGAAGATATTTAGGTGGACCACCCTGTACATAAATCATTGCTACCATTTCGTGAACAATCAATACTTTCAATTTCAGCTACAACAAATACTTGTTTTATATTCTTAAATCAATCTAAAATTTCCTTCCTTCAGACGAGAAAGGGTGGAAGACATTGGATGGATTTCATCCGTGAAAATTGGAGGAAATATTTCCAAACGATCACCGTATAAGAAATGGTGCATATCATAATTTCACCCAGTTTCAAGTATTTTAAAGTAATTCGTCAGGAACAATGGCGTCGCTGATTGAATATTCCTGGACTGAGGGTGAAGCAGATTGGTCCCGTCTACAGTGACACTCCTTGGCGACCTGATGGGCCGCGTCGCCTCGTAATAACGACGATCGTACGACCATTTAATTTGTACTACGTCGCCCACGTGAAACGGTACAATGGATCGCGATGGGTCTACGTGTTCGCGTGTACGCCGCAGGAAACGTAGGAACGAAATAGATGCGGATAGTTGATTGCCAACAACCGGAGAACGTATAGTTACAACGCGGATACGGCGCGTTGCTGCGGCGTGTAGCGATCGCTCATCGACCGCGGGGACCACCGTGGGTCACGTGGCCGTGAGCCACGGTGTAATCCATGAAAGACTTTTCTTTACCGAGTCGCGACACTTTGCAGCGACAAATTGCCCGATCTCTCTTCTAACCGCGAATACGCCGGTAATCCAATTTGTACGCGATGCAGCCGCGCAGCGGGAAACCCCATTGACGCGCGGCTTAAACCTTCGCGGACCGGGGAATTTGTTCGCCGCCAACAAGTTCGCCACATTGACCGGGCCGTGTTCGAGAATCAATCACATCGATACCGCGCGTTCGAGGCGGCCACGAGGGTACTTAGGAGCCTGATACCCGCCAGGATAATGATCCTCCATTTGTAACGGGACAATCGGACCCCAGACCTGAATGTACATTATGATTCGATGCTCTCTAAAACGGAGCTAACTTAGGTAGCTGGTATCCTTAGTAATCTTGAAGTTGATGGATCTTATTGCGATTATTTGGAATCGCCGACAACCGACGATCGTTCGGTTATTTCAAAGTTGAGCAAATTTTATTCAAGTAAATTAAATTTTGTTCGTAGTATCGTTTAAACGCCTTTTTAAAAAATTTTATAAATGAAACGTAAACGGAAGTTGATTTACAAGTGAATCTAAAAATTTTATTCGGTATTCGAAAATCAAATTTGCCCAACTCTGAGTTATTTAATTAATCTATGTTGCGATCGTTAGATTGATATTCTGATTACATTTTAGAAACGTACAGAGAGTATGTTATGAATCAGCCTTCCCACGATTTTTCGTGCAGTTTCAATAGTCCAAAAATTTGTTTTCTCAAAATTGTGGGAGCACATTCGTGACGTACCCTGTATACTTGTGTAAAGATTCGTAAAATTACATTGTACCGCATAACAAATCACTTGCAGCACGCACTTCCGAACATAGAAGTCGACCCCATACCGTAATATCATAGTAACGTTGAAAATACATGCAATAAATGGTGTTACTGTACTTTCGCCTATTCATCAACGCGGTCTAATTTAGGTGGCAATTCAAATAAGGTATCAGTAACCTATCGCTTTAAATTCCATTAATTTCTTAAGGTACAGAGCGTATTAAGCTACGCACAGGGACGTAAAATCGATTTCTTATTAACAAAACGGATATTGATTTAATTTTACTAGGGGTCGAAATGAACGGAAGCGTACTGCAACGATTACTCGATGCTTATTTCTTGATCGCGGATGTACAGCCAATTACAAAACTCTACGTGTGCTCTATAAGTGTATATTATTATAAAATAATACGGTATACAGTTTATAACAAAAGTATTCGAACATCGATGGAGATTGATTTTAATACTATTATTTACAAAATATATACAGTGAACAAAATGAAAAGGATATTTTACTTTACACAATATTTATAGATAACAAAAACATAAAAACTTTTTTTATTCACAATTATTTGGCTCATTAAATAATTCTTTTCTTGAAGTTATAACATTTTTTCGAATTTGTCGATCCAATTCGCCTCACAAATTCTACTTATATATTTCCCATTTTGTTTCATAATTTAAACAACAGTGCATAATAAAAAAAAGTTTCTGCTCATTTGTTATCTAGAATTTATTTATTTGGACGTGTATTTAAAATATGAAATAAAATTATATTGGTGTTTGAATATTTCTGCGATCGACTGTACGTATTACAGTTTACAGAAATTATTTCTATCGTTATAACTGTTTCTTTCAGACTTCCGCTGTAGATATAAATAATCTTAAAACAGTTAAATCCCTTTGTAATGGTCGTAACATACAATTTTCTTGCACCCTGTACGTGTTATGGAGGAAACGAAGGCATCCTGCGGAGCCGAGCTAATTTTATTCGTCTTCGTCTCGCTTGCGCGAAACTTTGTAAATTTCAATATTAAAAATTCTAACAGTAATCTGTTTCTTATATCCTGTCGGTTGAAGCGAGTTATCTCTTCTGGAGAGTTACGTAAATTGGAGAGTAACGGACTTGGAAATGAATCTGGGATACACCTTCTGCTACTCCACTTTTTAGGTTCATCCTCTAACAGGAAAATTGATAGAATCGACGAAGGAACATGCGCAATTTATTATTACCATGCAATTACAGGAGAATCAATTACTATGTATTCAATAGATCCGGCGAGGTTAACTCTTTTTAAGGCAAACTAGCCATTGGCTTAAGAGCGTCCAGCAGAGTTATAATTTTATAACAAATGCACGAACAAGATATAGAAATTTGTAAATCCGTACATTTTATGAGTCTCTTCTTTGCAATTTAGTTTTAAAGGGAATGATACATGTAAATTACGTTTTGTCCTGTAACTACCCCAGTAGGAGTAATATTGATCAGAAAAAGTTTTCTTTGGGGGGTCGTCCTTTACTCTAAACAATTACTCAAACTTCGATTAAAGTACAAAAATAAATCGTGCAACCATTTCGTCCTCCCATATCGTAAATCTTGAAAGTGCAAAATTCCGCGGTTATACTTCTGCGCGACAGTGTACCGCGGCCCAAAGAAATAAATTACATGGGACTTCCGCCGCGATGCTAATCGAGCACCGTTTACCTCGATACACGGAAAAACGAATATCAAAGAGCAACGAACGCGACCGCGTCGCCTGGAATCGTGATAACGCTCTGCCAGGAGGAATTTTGCGCATGTCGCGGTCGGGTACCGCGGATATCTCGCGACGTAACCGCTGTACCCTAATGCCCCCGGAGTTCTGTGCTCCCCAGGAACGTCTCTGTCGATGTAAAAATCCCAGCGGGTATTCCGTGGTCGACGTATCGGAAGACACGGAATTGACTTATTCGTGCGCGCCCGGAACAAGGGAACGCGTAAAAAAATCCAAACTATTCGAGATATGCGACGAGTGGTCTCCCTCTGTACCGCCATTTGCCTTTTTTCTCACGATGATTTTACGAACGAATTCGAAATTAATTCGAACGATATCGCTCACAGTGATATCATCGAAAGCGTTGGATGACGATTCCGGTTCGGTTTCCCCCGGCATTCTGCTCGATTTTCGAGCACGAGGCGTGTAGAGGTGTCGGCCGTATCCATAACGAACAATTCACGATGAAAATAACTCTGCGATGTAGTACAATGGAGCCCCCGTGCGCTCCGGCCACGAGGAGACAGAGAGGCCATGTATGGTGAACGATGGTGTTGCAGGTAGGTACCTTGCTTCGGTGAGCCCCCCCATAGAGAAGGAAAGAAGAGGAGGGAATGTCGTTGGACCACAGGAACGAGAGAGAACAGTCGATTTCTCGAGTTATTTCAGCTCGAACGAAAAACAACCGGGGATTCCTTCCGTCGAGAAACTGAGAGTCATCATCGACTTAATAACTAATTATCAATTAATTAAGCAACCCGGCGCCCGCCGGAAACGATTCCTTTTATAGAAAATTCGAGCCTTCCGTCGTGTTCGTAACAACGTTGTTCGTTGCCATGGGAAGAGAGAGAGAAAGACTCGTTAATGAGTTTCCGATGAGTTGTATTGTGCGCGATAAAGGCTGATCGGATCTGATACGACGGCCAAGGAAAAGTTTAGCGTAAAGATTGATCGCTCGAATGAAATTGTTAAACGGTTCTTAGGAAGCTACGAGATCAAAACGCCACCGTTTGCGACCATTCGAACAACGTGCCTTCAGATACCATTCACGTTATCAACGAAAACGATAAATGTTATAGAATCTCTATTGAGTCCACCAGTCAAAAATTCTTGAAAGTATAGCATTTTCGTAATATGAAATATTTGTCGATTAAAAGTATACATCAATTGACATTTACTTATTGTAGAATAATAAAGCATTGAAAGAAGAGGAATTAAACGTGTGTTACGTCCGACACGTGCTCAGGAATGCTTTCGACAGACATTTTACAGATAAAAGAATAAATGAATAATTTCAAAAAAAAGATCGAATCTATTCTCGAGAGAAACCGAGAGGAATCGTTGCGAAAGGCCGCGTTTATCCAAACCAGTGAACAATACTAACTGCGCCGTGTGTTCGGTAGCTCGCATTTATCAAAAGCATGACAGACACTCGCTGCGACGTTGTAACGAGACAGAACTAAACGCTTCGCGTCGAGAATTCAGGTGTCAGGCATACCGGTTTTTCAATTGCAGAAATCGATACATATCAAAATTCGCGTACACGACTGGAACGACCACCTGCAACGCGTTCATGTGGTATTTATTGACACCTCTAAAACGTGCCAAACTAGAACGTGTTTACGTCAACGTCGAATAATTTAGTTTAGGAAAAATCAGTTTCATTGTATGTAGTTCAGAATCTGATTATTTTATCTATTTACTGTCCTCCCTCGATAACGTTCGCGTCGTCAGCGAACAAATGTCTTCTGAATGCAAGCTTTTACCCTTAATCCTTTCGTAATAGAGGTAACAATCGACAATTTAATAGTACCTACGGCGTCGTCAGCGAACGTTATCAAAAGAGGTATTACTAAATTGTCGATCGTTACCTCTATTACGAAGGGGTTAAGATTAGAAGCTTGCATTCATAAGACATTTGTTACAAAACAAACCGATGAATGGTAGGTCAGAATTAGTTTCTAACTCGAGATAGTCGATAGAGTGAGATTCTGTTTTATCAGAAAATGGAGAAAACACAAATCGTTCGAGGACCGAGACACGCCTTTGGGGGGGAGGGGGGGGGGATAGCCATGCTTGGACGATCGAGGCGCGATGTGCCCGCACGCCGACCATAATATCGAATATATTGGATAATGATAAAGCCGCGAGCACGTATACCCTCCGCGCACGGGTGATTGGTTATTAGTTTTGGGGCCGCGATACGATCTTAATAGGAATACTTAGGTGGGAGGCTCCGAGACATTGAAGATGATCTATACTCCGGGCCGTGTACACGCATCAGGACCGGCTGATGGATCGACCGACCCTATTCGTGGGCCCTACCGTACTTTCCACCCCTCCCCCTCGATCTGCTCCCATCCGACACACGCACGGTACATCGCGTAGCGCACACGAGCGTTCGCAACGCGGTATGTACGACGGTGCCGCTGCGGCAACGGCAACGGCAACCCGGCAACAACACAATGCAGCGAACACGGGGACCGATAAGATCGGGATCCGAACTGCTATGTCGAGAACGCCCGCTGGGACCCACGCCTTTTTTGCACGCAACCTCCCGACCGTGGTGCGTACATATATCTACCCCCTCCCCTTCTCGCTCTCTCCTTCCTACGTGGCTCGTTGTTATTATTAGGATGAACGAGGGTTCCCCCTTTTCTCGTAGCCCCGGAAGAGGGCCTGATACGAAAGGGAGAGAGCCAGCAGCGCCGCGGCCAACGCAGAGTCACTTCCTACCGGACATCTGCTCCGGCCCTCCGTGTTTCCTGATCCCTTCCACCGCACACGCGCGCGCCAAACTGATTCTGTAACCCTTTCTGGCACCCTTTTTTTCACGATCGACCGCGTAACGGCGATCCCGATACCGTGGAAATTAGGCCCAAGCTGCCACCATATCGATTTAATCCAGTAAATGGAGGGAGACTTTTGTGCGCACGTTTATAGATGCTTTGTTTTGGTTGCTCCAGGGTGCATTAGCCCCAAGAAACTTTAAAGAAGCGATTATTTAAATAAAAATATCTTACTACACGATGTTATTTTCATAGAGAACTTTTGCGTGCCATTAATAATTTGAAGTTTACTAGACGATCATATAGAAAAAGTGTCATAGCGTTGGAAGAGCTTATTATTTCTCCCCCAGGTGTTCAATAGAGTTTCAGCAACTGGATCGAGAGTATTGTACGAGTCGGGGGTAGAAATATGGGACGACTGACCGTGGACTATCGACTGCACGAGCTTTTTGCGATGCCTCATTCCTGGCGAGGAGCACCGAAATTAGATTAGGTTACTTATGACAGCGACGTAACTAAATCACATTCTTCGCGTGTTCGAGTTCTTTGCATGCACCTTTTCCCGTCGCACTCTTTGATTTATGGGCTCGGGGTATTCCGTTCCCCCATAAGCGGCGCTCGACGAACCAGTTACACTTCTTTCGAACCGTGGCACACTGGCGGTAGGCCTTGTCGAATCGACCGTTTCGAATTTTACTCGAAAGGGTTTATCGTTTATAATATCGTGAAAATGAAATCCAAGTTGACGATCATTACTAACGAGTAACTATTTATTTCTAGTAACGTGCTTTTGATCGCAATACCTTGTCTACGCGCGTTCGAAACATTTACAACCAATAAACTGGCGATTACAGTTTTATGCGCGAGATGTACTTGTACCGAAATAAAATGTCCGCTTTTTAATAACATGGTCCATTCTAAATCCATAAACTGATCATTTGCTGAACGAAATCAAGCGACACCGTCTCCTAAACATATTTTGCACTCGTATCTCCATTTTAATTGCGCGTCGTGGCTCCATTAAGGCGCAATCATCGTATTTTTGTTCCCCCGGCGACAGAAGCGGGGAACATTTACCCGAGAAGCCAACTTCATAAGGCGTCCTCAGTTTATGGCGCATCTACATGTAAATGCAGGGACCGATGTCGTCGAAATGCGATGAGGGGGACGGAGGAGAGAAGATATGCAGATTGACGATTACCATTTTTCATGTCCGACGTTTATAGTTCATGCACACATCAATGTGTCATACGTGCGCGCAGATTACCTCCCGTCTCCCCGAGGAATTCGCGGCGCGGATAAAGCGGGTACGCGGGTCCAGCGTTTACGCTGATCGCACGAGTAAATAATTCGGGACGTTTGTCAGCCGGGAAATTGCTCGTCGCGCATCTCCGTACACCTACGTGGCCATAATGCTCGTTTTACGAGTCTCGGAGCTCGCGGTAGCTACCGTCGAATCGTCGAACATTGTTCCTCCTGAAACGACTTCGTGGAAACGCGTATTTATGATGACGTTACAATGTGTTCATTTCTGTCTTCGTTATTATTCCGGAGCCTACAACAGATTAAAACTTATCAGCGTTGCTAGGGTCGTGGTAAAACGGGAACGAAAAGGTCACGTGTCTTCAAACTAGAGTATCTAGCCCTTTGCACTCCACTGACGCCATTATGGAGACAAACATAATACGTACCATAGCTCAATTCGATATTCATTTATGGTAACACAAATTGAATTTAGGAAACATATGAACGAAATTTTGATTATAAGTATTTATACATTTTTGTGGGGAAAAGGAATATTTTTTTATTTTTAGAAATCACATCACAAAATTGCAATTGGTATTGCTAATTGTTCATATTAATAAAAACTGTGGAAGGGGCTAGAAAGGGAAACTTTGCATGTGATTTTCATCGATTTTAATACAAATTTAGCAAGATCTATGTATACAATAAACGTGACCATGATCATAGACGTAAATGTTAAGAAAAACTAGTCAGATATCCGGGTATACAGAAAACCGTGGCAAAAAGAGAATGATTTGTGTAAAACCAAGTCGAAAATGTAGAATGTATACAGGATGTTTGGCCACCCCTGGGAAAAATTTTAATACAGGATTCTAGAGGCCAAAATAAGACGAAAATCAAGAATAACAATTTGTTGATGGAGGCTTCGTTAAAAAATTATTAACAATTAAATTCAAAAATTTCAAATCGTTCTGGAAAAATTATTTTCGGTTGCGGGGGTCAATTACAATCATTTTTGGTCAATAGACATACCCCCGAAATCCTACCTACTTTCTAGAAAAAAATTCGAGGTGTGAAATTTTTCGACGGAAAAAAAAAATTTCAAATCGTTTTGGAAAAATTATTTTCGGTTGCGGGGGTCAATTACAATCGTTTTTGGTGAATAGACATACCCTCGAAATCTTGCGCATTTTCGAAAAAAAAATTCAGTACGGGCGGAACTTTAAACGTTAATAACTGTTTAACAAAGCCTTCATCAACAAATTGGTATTCTTAATTTTCGTCTTATTTTGGCCTCTAAAATCCCCCATTCAAATTTTTCCCAGGGGTGGCCGAACACCCTGTAGATTAACGGATTTTTATAAAAAATTATCTCAATTATGCTTTAAGGTTTAATGCTCTCTCAGACGACATAAGTGGGACGTTGGAGCAATTTATGGTTTACGAGATGCAACGTTTAATTCGTACCGTGTTTTATGCTTGGGGCAACGAACTTGATGCGAATACGTGCCGCGATATAAAAATAATGTTGCAATCATTCTCTATCAAGTTTTACGTAGTATTTATAAAACCCATTAAACAGGAAATTGCGTAAATCTATTTCTCTTGCACTTAAAAACCCCGGAAAACAAAATATTCTTCCAGTTTTCATTCGTGACACTACATCAGTTATACCTCATGACAGTTTTTATTACAGAAGAATACACAGATTCTTTTCTAGGAGAATAATTGTAATAACCGTTATAGAAATTTATTTCGATTACTTATAAGTCATATTAATGTCATCAAAAACACTGGTTTCCACTACAATATTCGTTGTTTCATAAAACGAAATATAATGCTCATAACATGCTATTGAGAGAGCATCAACCTAACAGAAATACTACGAAACCATTCTTCAATCGTACGCTGATGATAAGAAAATATGTGTATATTTAACGAACCGATTATTGAATGTTTAATAAAGAACTGGAGTAACTACTAAATCACATAACTGCCAGTGCAATGGAGCGAGACCTCTCGGTTGCCCTGCCTTACAATACTAGCTTTTATCTGATATTTCAAATTTGGACGTTGCAATCACGCTACAGAAGATAGTTGAAGAAGATTACTAACAAAGTACACGATAATGAAACAGTATGAGTATAATATGCACGATAAGAAATAAATCTATTCCTCGTGCTACTTTAAATAAGTGTCTGTCAGGAACGCAATGGAGCAAGACCTAATAGATTTGCACGATTTTCTGGTTAACGAACCTTGCAAATATTATACGAAACTTGTTAAGAATTATTGCACTATTTTTACGTCATGGCATAAATATTGTATCTCGTAAACCATGATTTCGTTCGAAATAAAATTGAACTGCAAACTATAATTGAGATAGTTTAGACCTAATGTGTGTTTATTATATTCGTCGTATAATTGCATTTAAAATTGCTGTCATTTGTAACCATTTTTCTGACACAATAGTATACATCACTTTTATTCCTATTGATACCTTTTATATGTATATATGTAGAACTATCAATGCAAATGTTGGTTCACTCTGGATTAAAAGAGATTCTTTTATGTGGTTGAATAATGCCAGTGCAAACACACAGTGTGGACGAAAGTCGGTGTCAGTGAAACAATGTCGGCGAAGCGTTTGAGGATGATTTCAAAGGGGCCCGCAGAAACAACCCGAAATTAAACCATTTTCCAGCACCCCCCTCCGGAGACGAATCGAAAAGAAAGATTGCTCGAGCCGCGAGCCGAGGTCCACGAAGGGGGAGGAGGAGGGACAGAGAGGCGCACCGGCGAGGAGGACGTGATGAATCCTCGCGATTAACACGTCACCGTGGAAGAGCGTGTTTAATCAACGCGCGGAGAAGACGCTGCGGGGCGTCCGCATTCGGAACGTCGGTCCTGTCGTTGCACCCCTTTCAAGGCGGCTGCAACACCCCGCCATAAATAACGGGGCGTTCTGGAACCACGGGGGGATGACGACGCTGGTAATTGTGAGTTACGTCGGGGCCCCTTGGGACCAGTGCGGGGGACTCGGTCCACGAGACACGTCCCGAAATCAGCGACGGTAACGAGACTGATCAAAAGCTGGCCCTTTTTTACGGCACTGTCCTCTCCGTTTGATTCTCGAACGGCCTCGGGTTCTCAATGAACTCGCGCACGCAACGTCCCTCCACGATGGAATTTATAAACTAGCGCCAGGGATATTTCTCGAACACCAGGACATTGATTGTACAGTAAGACCCCGTTTAACGCCTCGAAAACGCTCTTAAAACTTAAGAGATCTTCTATTTTTCCGAAAAGAGAATTACTTTTCCTTTCCGACAAGCTTGATGTCTTGGGAATATTTTTCACATTAATATATTTACATTAAAATTAAGAATATTGAGGAAGATATCACAAATACGACAAAATTGTTGGAGAATTAAAAATTATAAGTTTCATTTTAAAAATTGTAATTTTAGTTTGGTAGCTAAATATCTATTTCTCTATTTCCAGAGTAGACAAACCCTGCTTTGTAAAATTATTGAATCTGGTTTGATTGCAGAAGCTTCTAAAATATTAAGATAAATGACACGTCATTTCTGAAAATGAAAATACCCTTCTAAAAAATTTCAGTTGTTTACACAGAAAGTACACTAATAAGACTCGAGTTCGCGATTTGTTTGAAAGCTTGTTGTTCGAGTCGGTGGTTCGGTGAGTCACAAGTATCACAGGTGATACGATCGCGGTAGTAGATCTGGCGTTTCACTCGATCGGCTCGCGAAAATCGTCGTCGTGCAGGTGAAAGTTTTCACGGTAGTCGTTGCGCCTCGAGTAGCTGGCGAGAGCGTAATAGTCGGCTGGTAAAGCAACCGAATCCCTCGAATTCAATAGTCGGAATGCAGTCGCGTGGAACGAGACAGAGACGAGAGGAGTCGAACAACGGATAGTACCAAGCCGTGTAATGCAATGCTCTCGAGGGAAAAAACTAGACGAAGAAACGAGAACGGAGCAAGACAACGGGATAGGCGAGAGTTTCTCGCGCTACAAGCGGAGATTCCATTCTGGCGTATCTGCTGAGTCACAAGATAAGCTCATGATATGCCAAGGTCATCGAGATGGTACAGAGACACCTGTTCGTTATATTTTTTGCCATCTTATAATAATTTTGTTTTCGTTGGTACTTCCATAGCAAGGTGAATTTTAGAATACAAGCATAGATTTGTAGAAATATTTTAGTAAACGCGATTCGTCACTCTGAATCTTCTCGTTTAAATGGTATTTCTGCCATAAAATTAATTTTTGACAGGTTTCTTAGGTTTATTGTATAGAGATATTAATGGTAAAGTCGAATTCGAGCTTCAGCGTAACAAACCACGCATTGAAATCTCCGAAGTAATCGCGAAGTATCGATTACGAATATTCGACTTTACTCATTTTTACGGTGTTCCTTGTGCGTCAAAATTGTCACAATAGTTCCACAGAAGGAAAACACATGATCTCTAAGGTACAGTCGTCCGAACTCCCCATAATTCTCGAGGTTCGTTCCTCCTTGGCGAACAGTTATCCGCGATCGAGCGTCGCAATTGTTTACGGCTACCATAAAAGCGGACGTTCAGGCGGAAAAGTTGTCGCACGTTTATTAACATCGGGGACAGATCGAATTTAAAGTATCGGATCTTCCATAATAGGACGCATGGCGGCGGCCTAGTCATCCGAGACCGGCAACAATAGCCTATTCTCCCCCATACGCAGGCGAAAGTTTCTTCCCTTATGGGTATTACCACTGCGCGGGTTCCATGCTCGTTAATTAATCGTAGCCTTGGCAACCGTGCAAAAAACCTGGAACCACGAACGGACGAAAGGAACCAGCGCTGCGTGATGTTGCGCTCTAAGTCTCCCTGTGCCCGGTGTCCTTGCTGCCTCCAGCCTACCCCGAGGGCCCAATGAAAATAGCATCGACGTTATTAATTAATCCTCCCGTTGTTGTCTTCGTTCCCCGCTCGAACGACGAGACGACGAACAAAACTTGCGAGACAATGTCTCTACTGGCGACATGGCGCTTGCGATTATTTCGAAAATACTCGAGAATTTTTAAGATACATATTTATACAACTGAATTATTTCTGTACTAATAATTGTACACGAATGTCGAAGTTATTTTCGATATTTTAAACACACCTTTGCGCTCCATCAATTGAAATTGAATTGCAAATAAATGAGTTATTTTATTTTATTAAATTGGATAAAATAGAAAAGTCGGTGGAAAAACGATTCGATATATCAGATGTATCGTCTCTGGATGTGATGCAATTTTTATACAAAAATATTTTATGTACAGTAGTTGATTTAGGAAGCATTTAGTGTCGTAGACATGTAACTCTGTCAGGTGATTTCAATGCGTGGTAACGATATTCCTCTCGATCATAAACGATTCTTTTGAATATATTATTTTTCAATATAAAGAATTTTATTTTTCCGTGATTCTTTTTATGTATTACTTGTTCAATACATTGATAAGTAGAGAATTAAATCGGAATCAACTGTTTTTGAACGACGAAATTGGAACGACGATCAACCGTGGCACTATCACTGCGATTAAATGGGGTGGCCATTCAGAACCAGGAATCATCTCGAGGAATAGCATAGTCGTATATCTTTCATATTACCAGATATTTCCGAGCCAAGTACCTAATTTATCCGGGCGTTAACAGCTCTATTAGCTTTCTAAAGTCGTGGACGTGCAACGTTAATGCAAACTGGCCGACTGATTTGAATACACGGTAATAGCAGGCTTTTTGGCTCATCTATCTTTATGTTTATGTAAACAATCCTTTTTTCCACAGTGCATTACTTTCCAACATTGACAATCATACCTTCATACGTGTAATTATATATTTCTTACATATCTATACGAGGAAATTGAGGACTATAATATTAAGACAATATCTCTGCGTTTAAACGTGGTGATCCAGCGATCATCTCGAGAATAGTATAATCTGAAATTTCTTGCTTGTCCGGATACACAGGTGCCCCATTTTTCCGGTTACTAATAGCTATATCATAAAATCGAGGAAATATAACAGAATATAAGAGGTGGTCGAGTGACTTCGATGCCTGGTTGTAGTGTTCCCCTCGAATCATCTACAGTGAATGTTCACCGAGAGCGACTGGTTTGGTAGTTTAAGTAGAAATTGATATAAAGCATCAGACGTACACACTTTGTAGGATTTAGAGACTAATTAAATAAATAGATTATCTCAAGACACAAAGGTCACGAAAGTCACGATTGACACGGATCTACGTGAACCACAGCGAACGTGTTAAGTAAAGCAATTCTAAATAAATTATTTCTTAACACATTCACTGCCAAAGAAAAACCGTACAATTTTCTGCAAGACAAAAATTTTGATTTTAAACCATTATAAACATTATTGTAAGTTTGCTAAAATTCACAAACATCTCAACTTGAGAATTAACTTTTCTAGTTTCAAAGTGGAAAATGAGTGACGTGGCAGTCAAAGTGTTAATGCGAACAATTGAATATTTTTGCTACTGAAAAAAAGTAAAACCCATCGTTTGTGGAGTTCTCGATGTTGTTGTATTTTAGCTCGAGCGCTCAACGCAACTAATATCCACGTTATTAATTAATCAAGAGTCAACCAGCCGTTCCCTTTCGCTCGTTGTCTTCGATTCGCGTTGGAGGGACGAGAGGGCCGCTCTGGCAATATCTCTGCGATTAAACGCGGTGGCCCTTCTTCGGGACCACCGATCATCTCGAGAACGGTTCGGGGCCCTCCGTTCGGCCAAGTTGCACGGCAAAAACCGGGCGCTACGCAACACCGGACCCATAAACAGCTTTTTAGGCGATCAGCGCGCGCTTGAATATTCAACGTGTATGCCGCGGAGGGAGCCGCGGCAATTAATATTGATTTTATTAAATCGAACTTTTTGCACGACCTTCGAGCCAACTGTTGCGACTGCGCCGCGCTGCCAAAAGTACGCGAGGTCCGCATGCCGGACGACCGAGCACGGTTTTTCCTCTCGTTTCACGGATATGGCTCGTCGGGGTGGCGACACGGAACGCGAGCACCCTAATCGCTACCCATTGTACTTTTGCCGCTTAATATTCGAAGATGACCGGATACCAAACTTTTTCCCTTCTTCTTGTTGCTCCATATATTTTTTAAAAAAAGAACATCGAGATCGCGACTGTTTTTAGCGGTGCATTGATCCCATATCAATGAGGTCGATGCTCGAAAAGGATCTCGATAATAATTATTATCATTAACCCTTTGCACTCGTATTTATGTTTGAGATGGCTACCAATCTTTTATTTATTTATTTTATATACACACACGCATTTAAGCAGATACTAAAGAAAACATTGTAACAAGGGGCCTCAGAATGAAATAGTAATGTAAATATAGGTATAATAATAAAATGTAAGCGACGAGTGGAAAGGATTAATAGTTAACGTGTTGGTTGCTGTGTCATTTAGACAATGGTGATAGTCATACTTGTACAACTTTGAATAGGAATCGTCAGTAATTTATTTGATCTGTTTATGTTTTTGTTTCTTCTTCAGTAAATTCTCTGGAAATTCTTCAACATATTATCATGACATCTCTCAGCGCCACTGTCAACGAGACCGTCAGTCGAGCCAGAATGTCTTAATGCAGCTAATAGATGACCAAAGGGAAATCTGTATTTGTAATCAGCGTGTGATATCGTAAAGCTCTATGTCACACCCTGTAAAACACAATTCTCCCACTTTTAGTGCTCATCACCTGTTACTTTTCACCCAACTTTCAGAGGGTGATGGCTTCCACCGTCCTTCTTTCCTAGAATAGGGTGCCAGGTTATCGCGCCGCTTATCCGTTTTATTGCCGCCACTGTTCTGACGCGGACGTTTCCACGATCGTAGGGAACAAGATAGTATTCGTTTTAGAATGCTATAAATCAGACTCGTTAGTTCTACCAGGCACTGCCTTTCGGTGAATCTACGCTAACCGACCTAATTGCCTATAACAAAAACTACGAAGTAAAAATAAATGATCATTTCGACGTTGCACTTAAAATAAGCTTTACGTAGAGTTTATCTTTTTTAAGGTTGATAAGCTGTTTTTTGAGCTTGAAATTCTAACGTAACGTAATGTAACATAATTTGTTTCCTTGTAGACCTCAGACATTGATTATACTTTTAAAGTTTTCCTTTCAAAAAGGGTATAATATATGGCTCCTTGATTGAAGTAATTTTTAATTTTACTAAATTTTTTCCTCCAGTTCTTTGAGTTCTTCTGTAACGTCCATAATAAATGATAGAGAGCTCGCTATTTATTCAGTCAACGTATTTCTGTACGAAATAATAGATCTTTGATAATTCACCGCAACTATCAGAGATTTAAAAAAAACCATCTTGAAACCTTACATTATTTCAACAACTTTCATTGCCTCGTTGGATTTTAATCGTTCTGAACACAGTTATTACTAATAAATACTGCATTCGAAACCGAAAAAGGAATATCGAAACATTTTATCTTTCCGGCATAAAGAAGAACTTTTATTGACCCTACTAAAAAACTAAAATACCATCGATAATGATACTCGCCAGTTTTTGAACGAGTATATTCTCAGAAATAGTAAGTTTTATGGCCCCTGTGTAAATGTCTTCAATCGTGGAATGATCCTTCATCGTCATAATCATAAACATCGCATCGCATCAGAAATTTGTTACACATTCTAACACGTAGTATAAAAATCTATAGTTTACATTGCGGAACATTGGATATCTTTCCATCATATAATCGTTTCAAGCGTCAATTGATTCTACCAAAGACTAAAAATACTACCTGTGCATTAAAGGGTTTACTGATTTATTAAATGTATTAATCATTCTTCTTATGCATAAGTCAGTTGCACGCTTTGTACAAAATTTAAACACCTAAAGGTGCTACAATAGTAACGCTAGAACTACCAGAAATGGTAAAAAATAACTCATAATTTCTAATAAGAATTGTAAAAAATTTTAGTCGACTGTGTTTGTTAGTATTTATTTCCATTGTATATTTCTTCAAGTATCTATCATTTTAATTTCCTTGATACGCCATAATTGTCTCCAGTTCTAGCGTTAAAATCCACAATAATCGAATACCAAGCTTCAGATTTTGGTACCCAAACAGGTCCATGAAAAGAAGACCAAACCCGACGTTCTGGACACCTCGGTATTGTCTCCTGCGAGTGAAAGCTTCGCGCCATACGTGACTCCGCGACAGCTTTTTTGCTCCTCGGTGGTACCAGCTCGCAGCAGCTCGCGTACCACCTGTGGTACTCTTTCGTACTGTGGGAAATCCTGTTCCAGTCCATATTCAACAAAGTTTCTCATACGGCGCCACGGAAAGGGACACACGGCGTTCAACAACCGCCTCGAATCGCGACTACTCGTTGGCAACAGAGGACATTTCGCAATCTTCTCCGCGATGGCGACCTCGAGGAGGACCCGTCTCGCGTATCAAGGAATTCATTACGGGGCGAACAAAGACGAAACAGGCGCGAATCTCCCACGGCGTGCGATCGTACCGGCCGACCATCCACCGGAAATTTATTTCGCTGACTGTGTCCGGGGCTGCGGCGATGATATCCGCGTCGGCGAAACGTGGAAAAAGGAAAGAAAACGAAGGTAACGCGGAGAGGAAGATCGGTGGCAGATGCCGCGGTCCCAGTGGGACGCCAGGCGCCCCGGGAGTGAAGACGTTCGAGTAATTGGCCCTCTGCTTCGATTTCGACTGCTGCGGCCACGGAGGCCCTCGATTCGGCGCTCTCTCCCCACAAACCAGTCCTCTCTCGTTACAGGGCAACCGTTCCTCCCGGTGTCGGCGGGAAGCTACTGATTACAGAGTCGCCCGCAGCTCCCTCCCCCCTTTCTCGTCCCTGCCACGCCGCAGAGTCTCCTCGCGTCTTTAACCGCGATCCAACGAGTCACCATCACCTTGTACTCGGTACACGTGTTACCTGCCGCGCATAATAAGGCCAAACCGAACTCCTGCCACCCTGCTCTCTCTCTACCCCAACCACGCTTTCCCCGTTCGTTCTCCTTTTCGACTGCTCCTTTTTACTCTCCTGCCACTTACACGGCACATCGGAAGGGTGGCATCGCTTGTTAAACAAAATTAGCCCTCGATGTTTTGCGTTCCTGGACACTTTCACCGTTAGAATATGCAAAACGAACCGATTAAACAATTTGGCATGTTTGTGCGCACGTACGATACAGGCCCTTGAGGGAGGAAATCATTGTGACGGCTGAAAATAGAAGCAATTTTCAAGAATTTTTTGGGGGTAACTTTGAAACTTTTTCTGATATATGTTTAATGTTTTAGAAAGTACATTTCTTGAACTACTTCTTGTAAAAATTTTGTTTAAAAATATTAATTATTATTGACACAATAGGAACTGGCGTGAGAGGCTCCCAAAAATTTGTTGGAAGCTCCAAAAAATTTGCTACGAATTTTAAGACAAAAAATCATGCAATTTTCTTAAACTATAAGACAGTAGCTTCAGTTGCACGTAGGGATTCATACAAATAATTTATTACAAAATGGAACTTTGAAGAAAAAATTTCAAAAACCTGTGAAGAAGTCAATATTTCTTTTAACACCATGTAGGAACTGATTATTCCCAGTTTAAAAAAGTTAAACGATAAGAATATAAGATACCCCTTTTATTTTTTGACCTAGAGACTTTCAGAATAGTAAAAATTAAAAAATTTGTATGAATGAATTTAGAAAATTTTATATGGAATACGTTACATGAGTATAAATACTGTAAACCTTACAAAATCTATGAATTTATCGCCTTTTCGTGACACACGAATAAAATTTGCCTAACTGCGTCACTGACAACGAGCAACAAATAAAAATCTTAATCGACGACCGGCGTTAATTTGATCGTCGTACGTCGGGATAAAATTTGCACGGTGACAAACAATATTTTGTTCGATGTGCAAGCGGATATTCGGTTTGGTTGTTCGTTAAAATGGCGATTCACTGGGCTCAGGGAATACTGACTCGGGGCCATCGAGCTTGCGCCACGGAAGGCGTGGGGACTGTCATGTTCGAACACGAAGAAGACAATGACGCGGTGAAAACGATCGCCCCGGGTTCGAATGCTACCAACAATCGTCGCGTAGAAAAAGAAAAAGCAAAGGCGCATTCGACGAGATTAGTCGCGCATCCACCCCCTTCCGTTTCCGTTTCCGTGCTCGCGTTTTTCGTTTTCGCGAGTGCATCGTGTCCATCGAGCGCGAAATGAAATCCACGAGGGCTTAATTATCGGTAACCCGATTTTTTGCTGACTGGTTCGCAGAATGTGTTAATTTGTAATGGCGTGCGTTAAGGAAGGCGTGGATGTGTCACGTCTAGACGAGGGCAGCTCGATGACGAAGTCGAAAATCTTGAATACGTCGATGCTATCGACTCGACGCTTTTTCTCGCGTCTCGTCTGACAGAGCGTTATTCCGAGTGAATTCTTATTGGAATAATCATAGCATACGAGGATTCGTTTAAATAAAATTTTATGTGAATAAATATTACAATATACTAGATGTTATTCGTGAATAAGAACATATTCCAATTTTGAAAAAAATTTCAGTGAGACACCAAAATGCAGTGTTTGATATGTTTAAGCATACGAATCCCTTTCAATCCCTACTTCGACCCTTCTTCAGATTCTCTATGGTACAATGGTCTATTGAGAATAATAATTCCACGATGTACGCACTAAACATTACTCTCTACGCACAATGCGTCCAATCGAACTTAAAGGGTTCAATGATTACACGTGGGCGGACTGCGTTAAACTACTTTGTGTCGGCGATTATCGCACAATACATCACGATTAGAAGCGTGGGACGAATGACATACTTCGATAAATCCGGAATGCGCGTCTGGTTGATCACTCATAACTTGCCATGAGGTACTATTTATTTTTAATACACACCTCCGACATACCAACCACCTCCGACATTGCAGGACAATGGCAACCTCTACAGATGACACAGCAATAATTATAACAAATAGAAACCCTGTTGTAGCAACCAAGCACCTCTGAGAACACATCAAGTGCAGCAGTGGATTGCCCACATCGAGAATAAAGGTTAACGAAAGTAAATCAGCACATGTCGATTTCACGATAGAGAAAACAACTACCACTCCTGCTGAACAAGTGATCTACGACAAGATCAAATACTTTGTCGATAAATGGCTAACCTGGATAATACGACGAAAAAAAATTCAACGAAATGAAAACCCAATTGCTACTATATAAAATCATTCTAACACTAGACTGGAACCTATGGTATTCAACTATTGTATATTACCAATGTACCAATATAGCATGGAACGACCCTAAACTAATTATTACATGTATCAAAATAATTCCAACAATATTTCCATAGGAAATAGGATTCGATCGTTCAACCCTTGCAAGTCGAGGATCTTGGCTCGTGCAATGATCTTTCTAGTCACGCCTTAGGTGCTCTGCTACGCGATGTCCACAACTTCAAACGCTCGTATCTTGAATACTAAGTATTCTCACGAGTCCACTTTGTCCAGGAGCATGATGGTTTCTCCATATCAATTTTCATAATCGTAGAAAAATTAAAAAGTTACTAAGGAATGTTCGAGTTTCATAGCAAAGGAATTGCACCGTATCCGACGTAGCTGGTATCGGTATTCGTTGTACTCTGTTTGCATGCACCTATCCGCGCGGGAATCTCTCTTTCTCGACGCGACGATTTGCGACACGTCGAGTCGTCGGTCCCGAAACGAAAAGTTCTCGGGATGAACACGTTCCAGCGTGGACGTTTCGACACTCGCCGGGTTTTTCGAGAAATTGGCTCGCAGGTGGTTCGCGAGGCCGCGTGTTCAACCCGATCGCGATAGCATCAGCGCCACTAATTTCCAGACGATAGCGAAAGTGACGAGCGCCGCTCGTAAATTTGCGCGGTAGCCAACGAAACGATTCCGTTCGGGTACTGGTTGCCCGCTCTCGTGACTTATCCAGCATCCACGATGTTGGTAGGACTTAACGGCAGCGCACGGCGGAACTCCGTAGACAATGGGAGCTGCCGGAGTTGCCACACCGGCCATTGTTTTTGCCGTAAGACGTCGCCTCGGTTTTTACAGGCATTAACGCGAATTGATTTCACGTGAAACTGGCACTGTCACTGGAAACATCCTGCTTCGCGGAACCCTGGAAACTCGTGGTCGTTTCGCGTGTAAAAGCGAATCACGAATTAAATAAATCGTAATAGAGACTTTCGTTGTGGAGGAATCGCGGGATCTAGCGATCCTGACCGTGGGTGATCGCCATTTCAATTAAATCGGGGCTAAATTCTTGAGACACTCTGTTACTGCTTATTAGAGTATCAGATGAAACCGACGTAAATCTCAAATTTTGTTTCGTAATTTGTGATTAAAATTTACTTACAATTCCCTTGATTCGAAATCACAGACGAGTTTCACCTCATTTTATTCAAATTCATAAACATAAAGAAACGAATACGGACGATCCATCAGGTTCTAGTTGGCGCAAGGAAGTCTTCTCTTGGTTCGTTTTTGCTGTCAGAGTCTAATACAAGTCCCCCGGGGACGTGATACTTGTGATTTGTTGATAGTTGCGTGCCCACGCATAGGGATATTCCTAGACAGCTGTTGGCACAACCCAAGAAGAAGGCTACGTGACGAGGAGTATAAATATATCATCTAGCAAAGATCTAAGGTTTCTCCCACAGAAATAGATCAAACCACATTTTCTCAATCAAATATTTGATCTCTTCGGTTATTTTTATCCTGTCAGATTCAAACTGCATCAAATCCAGAATCATCCAGAATCCAAAACGTAAAAATTTTTAGGAACTAATTCGAAGCAGGCAATGTTCCAGGACCCAGCACAAAAAAGATGTTCTAGTAAGATGCTAATTGCCCAGGATGATTAGTCGTACGTACCAGTGGTAAGGTAGAAGAAGATAATGCGTAAATCAATCAACGAGCTCTACGATCGTTTCGACGACGAAACCCGGGATAATTGGAGTAGCGACAAGTTGATCAGCGCGGCTTCTTTCACGACACGACGCGGAATGGAGCGGATGAGATTCTGCTCGTCTACCCGGCTCACCGGAGAGTCCTATCGGAGTCCTTAGTCATCGAGAGGCCGCATCGCGAGCGTGCCTTATGGAGACTAAAAGAAAAGAGCGCATCACGGTGTCTCGCCACCCTGACCACCTAATTGCTTATTCGAGCGCAGTGACCACGTTTTAACGAAAATTTCGCTATTATTATTCTTCAATAGATTCTTATATTTTTCTGTAAACGAGCTTTGGCAGACTTGCGATCGTCGAGTACTTTTGACCCATCGTTGAAGTCTACATAGAATTTTTTTATAAAATAATATGATTAAAGCAAAATTAAGTCGATCTGTAATTATATTATATCGAAGATTGACCCCATCTCATCAGCAACATCGTTCAAACGAAAGAATTAATATGATTATTTCACATTCACCATTGTTGTTGGAGAAACAAAATAGAGAGGGAAAGAATGTTCCACTTTTTTTATCGCAGTCTACTTATAAGAATCTCGATATTACTTATATTTTATTCCCGAGTCCACCGGATGGCAGCTCACTCACTCACCGATATATACAAATGTACCTATTTCTCTAACACGATTGATCTATGAGGAAAACTACGTTGATTAATCGCGTTTTACGAGCCTCTAAACTCCCAGATCGTTTTTTAGAGGCCTTTCAGAGCCACCGGCGGATACTCGGATCGAGTCGCTCGAGCAGTACACGGTAACAGCGATTTCAACGCTCATTGCGAGCCAACCGGTGGAAATCCGCCGGAACGCGCCATTACCGTGAAACGGAAAGAGCATTGTTGCGAAAAGCAAAGCCCGAGCGACAACGACGACGTGTTCGTCGTGCTCTTGCAATTTGTCGGGACGTCCGCGGGGGCCCAAAATGGCGAAGAACGTTCGACGCGATAGATCGTCGGCTGAATATTGTTCATTGTTCACGATGTCGAAATCCGATTGCCAGGACGCGCACCCACCGGCGAAGAGAGTTACAAAATTCACGACGCTTTGAATGGAAACGCGTATCGTTGCTTTCCCATTGTGTCCGATCAATTGTTCGAGAAATCCGCGTAGCAGTGCTCGGAGGGAGGAGAGGAGCAGAGTAACCGACAGCAGGGTGAAAGGCAGGAGGATTCCTCTCGGTACGTCGAGGCCTACGGCAGCCAGTAATGTTGATTGCGTGGAATCCAGTATCGGCTTCTCTCCTCTCCTCGGATTCTACGGTGATGCGGTTCTTGTCGACGCGCGACTTCGCGTTTCGCCGTGTCGTCGGTACTCGACTTCTCTCGCGCAGGATGCCCGGTCCGTTTCTTCCGTCGCGGATCGAATCGCGATCGGATGTCTGTTACCGATGTCAATCTCCGTTTTTGCGTCTTCCGTCGGGACGAAAATCGAGGGACTCCGAGAGAGCTGACTCGACGATATCTCACCGGACCTTCGTTCCCACATTTCATTTTGCGTATTTCTTTCGACGCGTCGCGGGACCGCGTGACCGTGCATTTTTCCAGCGTCCGTCGAATCGAACCGCGCTCGATCCTTTTCTGGCTCAACCGTGATCGCACGGCGCGCACGGAAATGATAGGTTCAACCGCGTTATTGATCGTAACTCATAACGCGCGGGCAAATTAATGGCGGGGGATTGTTTCGCTCGATACGTCGGAAATTAATAGTCGATGATTAAGAAAAATAGATAAACTCCTGTTTGGTACTGCGAGCTATTCGAAAACGTAGATTTATTTTTCACGGTTCGACTAATGGTGCCTTTTCCAGGATGTTACAAAAGTTACTCGACTAAAGTAAATACAAAATGAGTACTGAGTACGTAATATTGGAAAGTTAAGTGTAATATAGTAATGTTGAGAAGTTGTCAAAAGAAGTTTCTCCAACATCCTTTATGGATAGTCTTACCTCCACAAGACTATCAAAGTTATCGCAGTAACGGCTCATTAATAATATTTTCCAATCAAAATTGCCCTATTTTCCATATATTCATATAATCATGGAACATCTATTTACGTATACCCATTCGTTATTCCGTTGTTTAATCTCTATATTTAGAACGGCGAAGTAACTTTGAAGTAGTGAGTTATGGAGTTGATCGTGAACATTGTAGCTAATTTTATTCATCGCCAAATTTGGACAAAACATACACAGTTGGATTCCAACGGAGTTAATAAACTCTGTAAAATACTACGTGTCGGAACGGCTAATATTTATTGCTACATTTAACACGCAAGTTCCGACGCTTAAGATGAACAAGATAATTTGAGATAGCAAATTATGGCGATGCTATTTATCAAGAATATGCTCGCAGACTTCGCTCATCGCTCAGCCAGTACATTTGCAAAATTCCATCGTATTCTTGAACGGAACATTCATAGTTAGATTCTAATCGAGTAGCTAAATCCCACGTACAAAGTGTTCGTTCCTACATTCGACAATCTAATCTCAACACTCGAAACGTGGAAGTTATAATAGAATAATGCATTATACGTGTAACTGAATCCAGAGTAAAGGAAAGAAGAAGAAATCGTTTCTTGTATTGCAATCTCTGATTATGTGTATTATACCAGGAATTTAAAACTGCTTTAATGTCTTTGGTAATCGTATTAATTCCATCTTGAGCGCCAGTGATTCGGTTCCTCGTTCGATCACTAAATTCATGAAATTCCCGTGTATTCCTGGCCAAACTCGCGCAACAAGATCCTAATCGAAGCAATGGCCTTCAAGTGACATGTATCCCAAAAAGGGTACAGGTGACCGGAGGTGGACAAATAATTATGCAAATAGGCGAACGATACGATCGGAAGGAAAGAACGGCGCCGATCGAACGGGGCCCATTAATATCTACATTCCATCGGCTTGCTTCGTAGTTTCACAGACTTAATTTCGTCCCGAAGAATGGAATTCCGGGCGCCGAAATTTATGGAGACGCCGCCGCGCCACAGAAACGCTTTCTACGGCGTTTCTGTCGCGCGCGAGAACGCGCATAAATCCCCCGTCGCTTTTTCTACGTCGACGCGCGTAAATTTCACCCGACGCGTGAATTATATATTTCAACTTATCTTCGCGAAAACGTCGGCGAAAAGTATGAACGGCTCTCGTCGCGATCCTAGGGCTGCATTCGCGATCTTATCCCGGATCTTGGATCGCGATCTCGTCCTCGTCGCGCAAAGCGAGCAACTTTTACATTCGAATGCATCGCGACACTTGCACAAAATAATTTATGTACATAAAATATATAAAATTCTAGTCATATTCGGAGTTTGTTGCACGTGAAAAAATTTGATTTTATTGTTTTTTTCGGGGCTCGAATCATCGTGTGCGCGCACACACACACGCTCGCGTGCAACAACGTGTTTTATTACCGTGAACCGTCCGGCATTCTTCTTTTCTTTCCTCGTTTCCGCAGCCCCACGGCTGGCCACACTTGCTCTCGACGCGTGCGTGGCTTTCCCTCCTCTTCTGTCCGCCACGCTATCACGCGATTACGCCCGACTCCTTTTTATCCGATCGTCGCTCTTTATTATTCATCGTGGAAACACCTCCATTGCGATTGATCACAGTTTCTTTTGCTCTAAGGGCAAGAATGATGTCTAACTCTAAAAGCATCAGCTGGAGGGGAGCTTATCAAACACACACCAAACAGAAATTAACAAAAATACACTCTTTATCCAGTACAAACTGTTTCGAAATAATTATTATCGGTGCTTGTCTAGTTAGAGTTGATACAAAATCTTGAACTCTTTGAGTTATAATTCTTATTGAAATAAAATGAGGTAGAAGTGGACCATAAGATAAAAAGGGTCAAGAAGCACCATTTAAAGCAGTAATTATCCACATAGAAAAAACAACTCCTACTGAACAACTGATCTATAACAAAATCAAATACAAATACTTTGTCGATAAACGAATTGAATGGACGACTTTAAAAACTAAATGCTACCATATAAAATCATAACACCAGGCTGAATCTATAGAATTCAACTCTGAGTACATGCTGTATATTATATCAATGTCTATGCAATTCATACATTAGATACTTAAAAAATATAACTGAAACTCTAGTCGTATTCAGAGTTTGTTAACAATCGCAATGAAGATTCTGATCGAGGAGTATTTGAAATCATTCAGCGCCGTCGTAACCGTTCACCGAGTTCCCCGAATAAACCACTTGCCAGGAGTTAGTGGACTCGGCACGGATTACTAGGAAACACCGGTAGTTAATCCGAGTCCTCCGGCGATCGTATCGGTAATAGAGGGTCCCGGCAGAAGGTGTGATAGCAGGACTTAACGAAGAGCAAGAAAAGCAGGAAGAAGCGGTGTCACGCGGGGAACGTTCTTCTTCGCTCGAAACACCTCGGTACTCGGAGAAACGAGCGACCAAGGAGGCAACCGAACGAAGGAGAAGAAGAGGAAGAAACAACGGGAGAAGAAGAGGGAATCGTGGTTGACGGTACTCGTTATCCCGACTGACTGCCAAGTCTCGAGCAGTACTCGTCGAGATATCTTCACAGATTCGTATCTGGGGTTACAGATCTTACTCGGCGTTCACGCGTACCGTACACACACTGGCGCGTATGCGCGCTCGCGAGTACTGGGAATGCTCAGTGGCTCGGGAAATCCTTCCTCCTTAGATATCTGCAAACAACCAGGGCGTGGAAGAAGGGCTACGCGCACAAAGAGGCGCAAGAAAGTCCTGGTAAGGTGCTTGGACTTTTAATCCTAGAAAGATCGGACGACGAGACGTCGCTTAAAACACCTAGCGAGCTTTCTAGAGCCCACCCAAGTCTTCTACGCTCCTAATTAACACTTTGAGTGCCACGTATGGACGACAAGACTTCTCACTTTGGATCTGAAACAATTCATTCTCGAGCTGAACTGTTAAACATTTCTTTCCCAATTTTTCTAACGGTACAATTTTGCTTTCTCGAAGCAACTTTTCTTCTAGTTACCATTTCTTCACGACCCATCGTCTAAATTCATATAATGGAGCAACTGATTACATTAATCGCCTGAGAACTTACTGAAGTCTGATTAACACTAGATCTACCGAAGTAGTCAAAATAACTCATTCGCAATTTGTAATAAAAATTCTAAAAAATTTGCTCGACTGGATTTTTGAAAATTTATCGTAATTTTCTATGAGAGGACGAATAAACACTTATTTCCATTGCATTATACGTTTCTTTCGTACAAATGAATATACCCTAATTATCAATAGTTCTAGTAGTAAGCCAATATCTCTGTGTATCCGCGACCTAACTCCAACAATAATAAATAATAATAAAATACGTGGCATAGAAAAATTCTGGACGTGCAAAGAATTAAAATGCGTGGCTAATATAATAATTGCATGGGGGATACGAAGGTCGACTTCGAAGAATACTTCGCGAAACGAGAAGAAGTAACGATGGACCAAAGTCCGTTGAGAGGATCCGTTCGGTCTCCTGGTAGGGCTTTTGAGCAACAGCGGAGCAACCAGCCTGGCTCTAACTCTCTCGCTAGCTATCTCTGTCCTCCTCGTATGCAAACCGGCTCGGCCGTCGCGAAAACAAAACGACGAGGGAGAGAGAGGGATGGAAAGAGACGGGGCCCTCGAGCCACCAGGAAACAATCCTTCTCCCTCTCCTTTCTTCTCGATCGTCCTCGCCGTTGTCCCCCGTTTCTTTTTCTTTTCTGCTCCTCTTCTTCCTGTTCCTCTACCTCCTCTTCTTCTCCTTCGTCCTCTGGTCAGGCTCTTCCTTCGGTCATTCTTTTGTACGCGACATCAGCGACGCCGTGCAACATCTACGAGATCGGCGATCTCTCGCCGCCGACGAAATCGACCCTCCTCTTTCGCGTCCTACAGGGGAGAGCACACATAGAGACGCGGAGGGGATCTTTCACGGATTCCTTCGAAACACGCTCGCGACTCCTCGTCGGGGCTCCATTACGAGCGAAAGTCCTGGTAACGTCCACCGGAGAGATTCAAGCCGGTGATTTTGATAACAGCGACACGCTTGCCAGGGGTATAATGTATTTAATACGAAAGATCGGGCCCTCGATTAAATTTGAGCCGCGATACGCTGGTCGCGAGTCGACATCCGAACTTTACCGCTAGACGTATCTATTAATTGTCCCAATTTTACGTCACAGCGATATCGCGATAAACATCGGGACGAATATACTCGGCGAAACGAGTTTTAACGAAGCAAGGGACGCGTAATTAGTCGTTGTTTATTTCGAGTCCTGTTACATAAATAGCATCCAGCGAAGGAGGACTGCATCCGAACGATTTAATTTCCCATCGTCGATGGTTTTTATTTAATTAGTCCCCGTGTCGATTTACTTTTCGAAGCTTGCGCGTGCAAAGGACTGGGACGGCTCCTACCGTGTTAGCCTTAATAGGGTGGCAGAAGCTACCCTCGCTTAATCTCGCCTGACGCTGATGATTAACGACGGCGAGAATGATCAACTCTGAAAGCGACCGACCGACTCACCTGCCTTCCACGTTCCGAGGTTAAGTGGGAAAGCCGGGCGCAAGAATGTTGCATTCCTGCGGACCACGGGGGAGAATCTCTCGAAGATAAATAGACCTAAGACAATGGGGACAGACGAGTGTTCTTGCGGCGTTCGCTGGGCGGAACAGCGAGTTCACGTGGTTGGAAATTTGCATTCGTCCCACCCCTCGATCCGTTTATAAATCACTCGAGAGGTTCGAGCCCTCACCCGGCTCTCCTGTCCACGACATTCTGTGCAGAGGTCCTCCAATCCCCACGGGGAACAAAAGACGTCCACGCGCGGGCTGGTGAGATCCGAGCACGCGGTATCGACGCATTCGGAATCGGTGATGTTAAGACGAAACGTCTCTAAGCGATGAACAGCAAAATTAAGGAGTTCGTTTGTTGTATCACTTCTGGGAAACGATAGTAGTTGAGCATTATTCAAACGAAGAGTTAAATAAATTATTTAGATTAGGAGAATAATCTGTATAGGTAAATAAACATTCAAATATTATTTTATTTTTACTTATTCCTTATTATAAACTCATGAACAGAATTGAGGAATCACGAAAGTTTGATTGAAAATTTGTCGAACTTTTAACTGCTGTAATTTCGTAAAAAAATATCGTACAATAATTAGGCTGGGCTCATCTTAAAGTTTGAAGTCTTTACTTTTACATCTGTGAATGTGGTTGATCGTTGAAAATTTTCTTACTTCAAAAATAGAGTGAAAGGTAAAGGATATTATTCTTTTTTAAATTCAGTATGTTCAAACGATTCTACTCATTTCAATTAATTTTTTGGGGAATTTATTTTGCAATGTGGTTGTAGAGAGAGGTCTTCCCTTTAAAATGACTCCTTTAAAATCGTTGTACGATTTTTTGTTGCTGTTTTATCGCAGTTTGAATGAAAAGTGTACGTATAGTGACTGCAACAGTTCTGGAGATTTCAACGCATGGAAAGAAGGTGCTTTCAACGCGGTGCACTCAGCCCCGCTCGAGTGATTTCAATGCGTGGTAAGCACAGTAAGAGACCAGACATCTGAAACTAGATTGTATTTACTGCAACTTTAATAACATTCGCCATAAATGTTTTACTTCATCTATCTACGAAAGCATAATTTCCTTTAAATAATCATTATCTTCAATTAAAAATTAATTTCAAATGTAAACGTGTCGCTGTAAACCTGTCTTGCGATAATCTTAGTTGTATCGAACTTCCACAGCGTAAAGCCGATTTGAACTTATAAAATAATGCAAAAGGTTAAAAATTCTCTAATATTAACAAGTTGGTATGCCACAGAAAAAAAAACATAAACTCGAAAACGTCCAATGAAACGATCAAACTCGGCGCTCTTTCGAACCGTTCGATCGTAAAACGAATTTTAGCAATACGGAGCATGATCGCTGACCTTCCCCAACGCGTCTCGGGATGATCGCAAAGCACGACATACGGCTTGTTCGAATTTATCACGATCGCGGGAGCGGCGCGATTACGGCGTTAATGTAAAACACGCGCGGGGGCACGGCCGGTATTAAAAGCAAGGATTATACGCGATGTAAGCAACGCCGGTCGACGCGAGAGAAAAGGAGAGGCCCAGCTAGCGAGCCACAGATTCTCGCCCACTGTTCTATAATTTTATAGTGGTCACTTTTATCCGGCCTCTAATTAATGGCCTATAAATTATACGCGACGAGTCGTTAATGGCCAACGCACACACGTGCGTGCCTCTCGCGATACTCGAGAATCTTTCCACGCGGTTCCACGCTATTCAATTCACGTGGTTTTCAACAAATCTCGTAATTCTCGTAAACAATCATTCACCAAATTAATGCAGCTACCTGATAGCATTGTAAACGAAACATTATTGATTCTGGAGAATAATGACTTGTTCGATTTGTAGCTCGTTATGTATTGAGGAGCAGAATGTGTAAAAGTTACGACAGTAGTCATAACGTAGTCGTTAAGTGAAATCTAGTGAGAACTAGCAGAGGAGTTTTATTCTTACGAAAAGACATTTTCTTTAGGGTCTCGATGAATTCATGACAATCTATCTTAAATTGCCTTTGAAATTTGTTTATTACAGTTTATAGTTGATTTGCTTTTGTTTGAATCATTTTTTGAGCCTATTGGAAATACCTGGCTAATAATGACGACAATTAGGTGCTTGTATAACACCGACGTAATATATATGTGCTACAAAGGAAACGAATGAAGGACGCTGTGTTCCAGTGTTGCCCTGGGCGTCAAATTACCTAGGCGCGGCCTCGCCCGTTGCTATTAACACTAACTACCATGATCCTTCAAAAACAGGCCAATCTATAAGAATCTCTACCGTGAAAACTATATAATCTAGAAGGATAAAATTCGAGTAAATCAATTTAACTACTTTGGAAGTGTGTTTTAAGAAATCTGTGGTAAAAATATATTAAATCAACGATGCTATAAATAAAGGAAACAATTTTTCGAATTTCGAAGATCTCAAACTATTCCTGCATCTCCAAAATTTAAGACTATTAAAAGAATCAAGTTTTTACACAATCGAAAAGTAATTGGGCCTCTAAAATTTCTAGAATATCGTCAGTACGAGGAATTTTTAACGTTTCAACTCGTACAGAGCCGCAACCATCGCCAGGTTGGTTCGACGATCGGTCTTCGTGAGCGAATTGACGAATTCCTAAAATCGTCTTTTGTTTATCTCCTGGTATCCACGTACTCGCGATCGTTCGTGCCCCGAAAGACACGAGGCAGATCGCCTCGAACGTATTCGTACGTGCGCGTATATGTACGAAACGGTACGTACGCGAAGAGAGAGAGGCTCATTGCCGAAGCATGCAGGCTTGTCTTGTACAATTTGCTCGAACATGTCCGTCGCGGTCGGAACGCTCGTTTGAACCGGTCGGGGAGCGTCCTCTCTTCCACGAGGAGATGAAGAGGATACACGCTGCCCTCTCTCGGTCCCGTGGGATCGAGCAGCGACCAAATCCACGGTGTAAATTCCCCAAGTCACTCTCCTCGCCTCTTTCTGTGCTCTTGCCCCGTTTGCCCCCCCTCTTGGACCGCTACCGCTCTTTCCTCCTTCCCCAGGGAAGTCGGACGTACCAAGTGGACCGCGATAAATCTGTGTACCCTGCTCTACTACGACGATCCTGAGAAGACGACATCGATACCGGGACCCGATCGTAATCCTGCGACGACGACGTGGATACCAAACTCACCCCTCCAGGTGATCGAGTTTTAAATGCTCTTTTCGGGGCGTTATTTCTCCCCTAGATGAATTATTTCCTCTAACAGCTGTCTACACAAATTTTAACGTTGTTTAAATGGAAATATTATCTATCTTAAACCATAAGGGCGACTGTGGTTAAATTTCAAAAGCAGTAAGTGTATTATTATTAAGACTCAGCATTTGTTTGCTTTTAGTATACTATATTATAAATTGACAGATACAGTCAGAGCACTCGCTTCTTGCTATTTATTGTATTAACAATAAGAAGAATCACACAATAAAATGTGTAATAAAATTTTTTTTATTTTCAATAATACCTGAATAAAACCTCCAACAAGTCTGCTTGCTCGTCAATTACTTTTTTTTTTAAATACAATGTTAAATGTTACTTATTTTTAACGAATTTTAATCTGTCTTCAGTTAAACCAGGAGTAAATTCCTACGTGTTCCCAAATAAAAATTACAGTTTGAATGATCGAATACAGCAATTTCTTAATGAAGGATCGAGTATATAGCTGTTCAATCTAATGAACGTCATGAATAAATTGCTACACGATGGTTTTATTCGTCGCCCATTAATCGAATATATGTTGCTCATCTCTGATGAGCGTTTACCGATCGGCGATATCGATCCGGTGCCGAAGCAAATTGAATGCTATTTCTGTAGCGCGTGAACTACTACTTTGTGCGTAATTTTATATTACAGGTTCGACTTACCGTAATAAGGACGTAATTATTAGCATCGTTACAATTTTCCGTTATTGCAGATGACAAACATAACGGCCAATGTTACAACTTCCTGCACCGATGTTGAAATATTCCAAGTGTGTTGACATCTTTTATTATCATATAGACGAATGAAATTTCCTTGGCGTAAAAATAGAAAGCGTAGATAATAACAAAGGCTAGCAAAGATATATAATTCTACGGATAGCGGTCATTACTGCAGAAGTTCAAAGGAAGTGGATGGTTCAAGGTACGATTCCGTGCGAACATCTTTTCCTACCACGCCTCGAATACGATTCAATCGCATAATTAACGTCTCGTCCCGGAGACGAGCAATGGCCTCGTTATCATCGCCATAATTTCATAGAAGTGCCTAATTAAAATACAATGCTCAGCAAGAATTCGTGATCAGTGGCGGAGCACCGGCAACTCCGGAAGCGGAATTCATCTGTCAGAATGATTAACAGTGGGTTAATTAGGCGGCCAAGACATGAATTTCACGGGCCATGTTGAAAGCTCGGTGAAAAATGACTGAGCGTAAAAACTAGGAAACGCTCTATATTTAATACGCGTGCGATTAATGTTTCATTTGGCGTATCTATTCTGGAAACGTCACGTGTTACTTTCAAACGGAAATTAATAGATGCCAGAATTTTTTTTGGTAACAGGTAGTTACGTTGAAAAAGAAGAAACGGTTTTGTTAGCATCGTCAATAACGGTGAGTTTCAAAATATAAACGCGATATTAATTTTATTTACACGGTATGAAGTATGGGGACTACTGACTTCAATAATATACGAGACATTAATATTACAGATCAAGCATGACAGACATGGCTCGGGGCAGTGTTTGTTATTACTGTAGCCTGCCAATCCCCAGGGGTCTACGCGTGGTTGACGAAGGTCTGCGAATTCTCAGAAGAGAAGAAAGGAAGCATATTATGTAATAGAATAGAAATATTTTCTACAATCCTTTTTTTACTAAATCAATTTTTATCGAGTATTAAGTACGTGTAATCGATCCATGTAGTAATATTCATTTTCTTATCATTAACGGAATAGGCAGAAATATGCAAGGTTTTCTAACTGCTGAGTTACCAGAATTATTAGAAGAAATTCTTTCAAATCATTTTCGCGATGCATGTATAGCTCGTGACAGATTAAATAACAAATTTTCTCAGCGTTGGATCATTCGTGGTATAAACACTCGATGGCCTGTTCGCTCGCTTAAATGACTGGACTTGTCTGCGAGGAACTGTGAAAGCAGTCGTTTATAACAATATTTCTACGACGCCAGAGTGCATGAAGGAGCGTATTAAAACAGCAGATGCTAAAATATTGCTGTGTGATTAGTCAAGTTACTATGAGAAGGGCCAGGGAATCTTTTATTTATTGCCCACGGAAGTGCAGTGACATTAATGGCCACCATTTCGAGCATTTATAAAAATAAATTCTTTAGCTACACCAGTTTTTATCACGCTATTATATAGTACTTTTTGGTACATTATTCATCAAATAAAATTAATCTGAAATGATGGAATGATTCATAAGAAATATCAATAATCTTGAAATCTCAGAAAATCTAACCTTGAGAAAACAGTTCTTCGAACCGAATATTCTTCTTTTTTGACGTTTCTTTATATCGTCAATGACAATATAGATATTTAAGGTGCACAAGTTAATTAGAATCCCCTGTAGAATTTGTACGAAAGAGTATTGCATTTGCTCGATTTACGCGATCGTAATAATTCGATCGATCGCTATATTCAGCAAACGCTATGTTATTTTATCGTGATCGTAAACGTTTCTCCGCTAGACACAGTTTTCCCGGGATGATTTTATGACGAGTCCTCGAGCGCTGATCAGCTCGCATGACGTGCGAGCGAAGACTGATGCCCGCGGCAAGGTTCACGGGATTGATTGCTGCAGTCAATAACACACGGCTGTGTGTATTGATGAGAGCGCGGAACGAGGGAACGTTAACAGGTCAATGAAATTATACCGTAACAAAGATTGATGCTGGTGTGATTGATGATTGATGATACGCCGGCCGTGGAAGTGGCAAAAAGCACTTTTCACCTGATCAACGTAACTCTATCCTATTTGTACGTCTATCGTTACAATTTGTATCCGACTTTTGTAAGCGTAAACGCCCACCGGCCGTCTCCTCGCTTCGAACGAGCTCCTCCATCAAACTCTGTGCTTCGATCAGCTTTCATCAGTGCACGGTCAACGTTTAAATTGCTTTCCTCGAGACGGACCTGGTTTAGGTTAACACTACTGTTACTGTCAGCCCTCGGTTCCTGAACTACAGTTCCTGTTCACAGTTAGCAAATTTATGTTTTCGTCGAACGATAGTCTCCTTATTTACGACTATGGGACTCTAGAGGTTCCGAAAAATAGAATCTCGTTTTCACATTTTTGAAAACATGTGATCCTTTGAATCAGCCAAAAGTCTCAACTAGAAAATAATAAAATATGTTCGAAAAATGAGAAAAATTGAAAAGATTCTAGCCAAAATGAGCTAAGCTTGAGGGACAAAGAATGGCCGCACCTGAAACTGTAGCTTGCTACCCGAAACAACGAAAAGTCCCAGAATTAATGATTCCCCGGCAACACCTCGCGAAGAGGACGAGAGAATCGTCTGTAGGGAGGAAAAGGCAAGAGGTGGGGACCCGGTGGCGCGCAATAAAAGAATCACGAGGCCGCGTCCCGAAAACTCATCGGGCCCCCTTTGTGCGATCGGGTCCCTGGCTCGCGCGAGTGTAGTCGGTTCAATCGTCCGGTGGTTCGCGCCGACGAGGAGGTGGACTGTTAGCGCGGTACTAATAAAAATAATTACGGTATCCGTCGTTGCTCCACGTCGTCCAAATCGAAATCTGATAAGGGCCTTAATAAATGCCGTGAGGCCGATCTTTCGAAAGGCTTCGCGGAGGGACGTCGTTGGACAAGCCACGTCGAGGGCCACCGGATGATCCGACGACGACTCTCTGCCTCTCTCGGTGCCCACTGCGGAATGCGTCGTCCCCTGGGCCCTAATGATTCCCGAACCCGGACCCTCCGGGGACTCTGATGATATCTAGGCCGGACGAGACGTTTCTCGGACCAGCAGTCAAGGGACCAACTCTCTCTCGCTACCGTCTCCCTGCTAAAGTCTCCCTGTCGTACTGTCGACGCGTCGATACCGGGACGGAGGCTCGATAGAATTCTTTGGGAGTTAAGTGTTACTAATTTAGCGATTACGATATTAATCATCCGGCTACCGCGGCCACGACGTACTCTCCCGACGAGATGGATGATCGCTTTGACGTTGGGATGCCTATGATATACCGATTCGCGTGCAATCGAGTACCGTAAACGAGCCTGGACGTTAACGACGATATACGATATTCTAGACGTCGATAGCGTACGTTTTAACCATTATGTCCATAACCAGATACTCAGGTAGGGGAGACTGGGGTCAATAGTAACACTTTGACTTTGGAATAGAATAACTCAAAAAGTATTACACTTGGAATAAAAATTGTTGTATGAAAATGTCACCTAATTATCTAGAGTTACCTAATGATCCGTTTAAATTCTATACCAAAGTTTAACCAAAGTTTCAGTCAACTATTATAGCAATATTTTTTGTTTTGTTGCTTTATATCGAATATTATATTTTTGTTTAATTTAAAAAAAACCTTAAGTGTTCGGTACTAGGGGATCTATCCCTATATCAGAATGATTGACAACCAATTTCTGATACCAGAGAAAAACTGACAAATGTGCCAGTAATTGGGAGCACGTTAATCGGGCTAAAATCCGCGAGGCTTTGCACCTGTGCAACGCGAAGTCCCTTTATGGTTTCCAGTAAAACAGTCGAGCGTCGTGCACTCTTACGAGACGTAATCCTCGTGGACAGCCGAGAATCTTAATCGTCCGAACAAACACGAACTGCTTAAAGTGCTTTGCATAGAAATGTACAACTTCCACTCGGGTATTAGCCGACCGAACCTTTTCAGGGCCTGAAAGGCTTTCCGTCGGATTTAAGGTACCCGTGCGATGAAGTGACTGTGAAACGCGGATAAGTGGTGATTCATGCAAGAATTCGAGAATTAAACGAGATAGAACCTCGGGCCGGCGACGTTAAACCCTTCGTAAATATTGATCTAACTTGGTCAGATTCGTTTTACGCAATCGCGATTTGTTTTAGCGAGGGGACTTTAAGGCGATAAAATCATCCAAACGTGTAAATTATCCTGAAACTTCCGAAGAAGGATATGGGACATCGTTATTAATACTTATTTATGAAAAGATTTAACAGCAACCTCGGTAACTCAAGAGAAGGCTTAAGAATCATTTCGATTCTGCATTTTTTAGATTTTTCAATACTGTACGGAGGCTTAAGATTCTTACACATCCGGCATTTTTGTCTAGAAGTGAAGTAAAAGGTCGACTTATTGTTAGGAGTATCTCTCGAAGCTGAACTTTTGTACTGTCCAAGTATTTAAGTATACCTATTTAATAAACTATTAAACAATAACACCTTTGTTTGAATTAGCTTTTCTTTCTTTGCGTAACAGTTAGGAGAACGAATAAATGCCCGCTATATTTGAATTAGTGGCGCACTAGTATTTAATATTTTTGTGTTCAAGTTTCTAGAAATCCATCTGCGGCCATTTTATGGTTGAGAAGTAGTGCTTCATAGTATTCAAGTCGCAACGCTAAAACGATAACACAACAAAAAGGAGCGATTTCGGTCACCTTTGCTACGCCTACGATAATATAACGAGATCGACAAACCGTTCTAAACAAACGTTACCGTTCCATGAGAACGTACGAAAATACAAAAACAAAAGGCAAACAGTAGCTGGCTGGCTGGAAAGTCGATTCCTGTTGGGGAATCGGGTAAAGGCTCCAGCGTTCAGCTCTCGCAAGTAAATTAGAGAGATAGTGCAAATGAAGGGAACAGAGGATGAACGTGTGAATGGATCGAGCAGAGCGGAGATTCCGCTTTATAACGCGCACGGTATCGAGGAAGACGCGAGTCAGACCGTTTCCCCATGTAAATTGAAATACAAACTTTCTTTGGTCGCGGTTCGAGAGACGTGGTTTCGTAGAGGGATCGGTTTGAACGTTATTGTCCGACGATCGTTTTCCTGAAATCCACGCTCTACGCGGAGGGTGAACAATGGCGCGTCTCGGAGTAACTGCCAGTATCGGATTCGTTGATCGCGGCATTGGATCGAGCGGACGAGAGGAAGCAAAGGGTAAAAAACGAGATTCTAAAACGACCGTGGCTCGGTCCTCGTAGCGTCCCCTCACCCGTGTGCCACGGTTGTACCGCGACACGGACGGACTTTGCTTCTCCTTTTTCTTATCAAAATAAAAAGTCCCCCGGTAGTATTAAGCGTACGCGCGGCAGCCGGGTCTCGACGGCGTAGGTTTCTCGATCGGCGCGAGAGAGCGATCAAATAAAGGGAGAGGCGAAAAAAGGAAGGTACAGGGGTACCAACGGGTACGATTGCTGGATGAAAAAGGAAAGAAAGAGTCGAGGGTCTCGTCGAAGAAACGACTGCGCGGCGGCTCCCGCTGAGACAAAGGGCGAGAACCTGCACTCAAAACAAACATCACTCCGGCCATTCATTCGGCCAGCGGATTTCGAACATTCATCCCCTACGGTTCGTGCACGGGGCGCGGGAGGGGGAGAATGCGACGCGAGTCGAGGGGACCACCGAAAACGACAATGCGGTGAGATCGAGCCGCCTCCCGCGGACCCCCGCTCGCTTTAGGCCGCATTCACACGCGGCTGTGAAAAGGAAGTGGCGCGCGGAACGTCGCGAGGACCAACGCGAGCAGAAAGAGCGTGCGACGACGCCAACACCTTCCTCTCGCTAGGCGTTAAAACGAGAACGAGTGCCCCCTACCCTTCGCTTCTTTGCGCGAACGCCGCTTTTGTGCGCTCGTGTCAAGCTTATGCAAGATCGAGATCGATCAACGGATCCGCGCCACCAAGGATCTACGCCCTGCGTACCTGTTATATAAGAAACTACGCCCGCAGGATGTTGGGTGGACGAATTCGGGCTGGGAAAAGAATTGTATTCGTTGGGCGTTTTAATGAGAACTGACTACTAGTCATTTTCGAGATTATGTTTTTAACCAGTCAGCTGTGCTTGATGATAATATCCGTCATGGAGAAATGGCTTGAAATTTTAGTGAAAATTAAATTATATTTGTAAATTTCAATATGTTTAGAATCTTTGGAGGTCAAAACGAAATGAAACAATCAAGTGCACGCTCTAAAAAGAGATCGCCACAGATGGCCAGTTAAATACACCCTCCTTTTATATAATCGAACAAATAACAAGTACTGTCAGGTTTCACAATCACGAGGCTAGTCACTTGTCATCAAGTCTTATATATTAAAATTAACACATTTTTTCATTCATAAGGTATTCGCAAAACAAATCTATTCTCTTTCGAGGCCACATTCCTTGCACGAAAAAATGTAAACAGAATTAAATTTGTATATGTTTGTAAAATGATTTGGAATTAATTCGTTAGGGTGGAGGAGTTAAAATCAACACATTTTTACATTCGCGATGTATTCGTAAAACAAATCTATTCCTTTTTGTGAGCATGCACGAACAAATTTAAGCAAAATCAAATAGTGCACGTTTGAAAAATTAATGAAATCGTACGTCAAGGGGTTGATTCGTTCCCCTATTAGCGTGACAAACCCAGAGCCACCCCAAACGACCGCAAGAAGCACCGTTCCACGAAACGGTGGCCGGAATTCCTGGTAGCGCGAGATCCATAATCTGTTCCCAGCCACCTGTCAATTTCACCGTTGAGCAAAAACTTTCGTGGCTCGTAAGCGTCTCCACCTGTTCCTCCATCAGGGTCCCAGCGTTGTTTCCCGGTAGTTAACAAAATTCACAAACGAAGGACGAAACGGAGAAGAAGAGGAGAACTTCGAGAGGTGGTAGCGGGGTCAGAAAATGGAAGTCGAGGGCCAGAAGAAAGGGGGTTGAGGAAGGAAGGAAGGGGCGGAAAGGATCGGCGGCGTGACGCGACGTCGAGGGCCCGGTAAATTACCGGCGTACGCTGAAGAATCCGAGCGCGGCGAGGGTAATTCCACGGACGGGCGAGGTGGTATCGGTGGGTCGCATCTCCATGACAAATACTGGCAGGACCTCGCGCGGACGCAGATCCTATCTGCATTTTATCCTCGCAGATAAATGGACCCGCGTATAATGCCGCCTCTCGGTGGTTGCGTACACGTGTACGAGGGGATAGAAGGCCACCGCGAGCCGATATCGGTCGCCGTGACGCAAGAAACGCTTCCGAACCGCGTCTCCGACGGACATCCTCCTCTCCTGGACACCTTTAAGACCAAGAGACTCGCCGCTCCGGGAACTCGCGCGTTTCCACGCTTCTTCGGTGTCTCGAGCCTCTTCCGATGGAATGGAGAACAGGTCGGTTCGTTTTCCCTCCGACGACGACGCGCGAAGAACTCACTGTTCTGACTTTTCTGTCTCGCGGAGAAATTCCTCCTGCTTGTTCTTACGATTCGAGGTGCTCGGTGACTTCGCGAGATCCTTTCTTTTGCTCTTCGAACTCGTTAAGGTCGATACTGGAGTTTGTTTCAGAGAAATAATGGGAGTTGAACGGGATCAATAGCATGGACTCATTCGTTGGCTTTAATATGTCTAGCTAGATATTTTTCTGCATTTGTTTTCGACCAGCGTGAAAGGAAGTGAGAAAAATTGTTAATGATGCCATTAGGAATATAGTAAGGATGCTTGACGATGTATATAGGAAAGAAATTCTGGGACAAATACGAGATGAGAACGTAGAATCATCTACCTAGCTTTGTGACTCATTGTCATGATTATTGATAGTATACAATAATCATGCATCGAATACAATAATATCCGCTGGTAGAAATAATTCCAGAGGCATGTATTTTCAAAAAATAAAATAAAAAATTTCATTTTGCTAAGGTTCTAGACTAGAATACCCCCTTAATCGAGAAATATAGAGAAGAGCAAGTTACACCACTCGATTTCCACAAGCTTCCAATATGAAAGCCTTTGACTTCATTTTTCTCGAGTCACCACGCCATGACAGATATTTTCAAGTACCCCATGCTCTTATCAGTATAATTTATCTTTGAAAGAAATTCGATCTGGCCATTTCGTGGCTAAACATTGATATTAGAAAACATACAACGTCCCCAGGTGCACCGTGGCGAGGTACTTCAGCAATTTTCCCGTGTTTTAGAGTTGACTCGGTACGGAAGGTAATAGCATCGTAGACATCCCTTAACCGAGCAGAGTAATTTTGTAATATAATGTACGTAGTCGCGTGGATGAATGGTCAACGCGTAATGATGGCTTTCGGTGTTACGTAGAGGCCTGACGCGTATATACGAGGCTGCACGCATCGATACCGATCGCATGCAACATCGTCTTGCTAGAAATCCGTTTTCGCGGACACGCAACGAGTTTCCTCGTGGAATTTTTCTTTATTGAATAGACGATGAAACCATAAACTCTGTACATGAATGGATAATGATTCCGTGACACATTCAAGCGTATATTCATCTTTGAACAATCGCGGTTCACAGAGTTGGACGTATCAATTTTAGTTTCTTGAGGTTAAAGTTAATATTAGTTACTATTGATACTATAAATGAAATAACTTCAGTATAATTCTCTGTTCCGTTCTTTCATCTTTCGAGGAAGATATCTCTTTCAAAACATTTCTACATTAACTGATTCGAGTGTCAAAATCTTATACTCAAGATAATTCTTGTTTCGAAGTAAACATATTTTCTAATAGTTACTCATTTCGTTTGCATTAAATGATCCCACTTATCTTATAATTCTCCTAACTACAGTTTTCCCTGAACGAGTAATCGGATACACTGGCTACTAAGTAAGAGAAACGTATGTTTGTTACTTATGTAATTAAACGTATCTCCGTAAAATTTAATTCTTAAAATGTAAAATTATTCAAAGAATAATTCAGAGCGATTTTGCAACTCTCGAACGAGAACGTCAATAACTTTTTAACGAAGTAACGAAGAGATTGTCCGAGTCCTCCGGCTATTGACCGAGGGATTAAAGTCGATTAGTGAATATTCAGAGTACTCGAGCAATTACTTGTTTATGTACTACCAGGACATCCTCTCCAGTTCGTTAGAGGCCTTAAGTTAAGCGCTTGCTCGAAGGTCGATAATTACTCCGAAAATATGGCCGCGTAATGAAGACATTCGTATCGAGCGGTGCAACAGCCTTTTCCTCGAGTAATTTAAACTCGTTCCCAGTGAACCAGCCCGTGACAGTTAAGCCCAGATACGATCGAAACGGTACCGGTCTCCCTCCGATTCGAACGTCCGCCAATCCGTTGCGGCGAACGTTAATTAATTCCGCCCCTTCCCGAAGCCACGGTAGCCCTCTTATCTCCCTCGATTAACACGAAACGCAGTCTTATCGACCAGGAATTAGCTCGTTCGGCGAGAACGAAATAGCTGATATTGCTCTGATACCATGGGCGAGGCATTCGAAATTACTACCATGATCTAGATCAACGTTATTGTGTGTGGAAAAAAATTTTTCGACATACACCCCGCGAGGAAACTATAAACCACGCGAGAATGCACGGGAAAAATGTGTTTAGCCAACAATTTCCTGTTTCTTTCATTCCGAATGCTATAGTTTCACGTACGGCCTCTGACAACGCAATAAATAGACTGGATATTTATGCATTTGTGGGAAATTTTAATTCTCAAACAATTACAGAATGCACTTAATATGCAAAAATGTATTTCACCAACGATTTCCTGTTTCTTTCATTCTGAATGCAATGGTTTCATGTACAGGCTCTGACAATGCAATAGACTGCGGATTTCTATCTGTTTATGGGAAATTTTAATTCCCAAACAACTACAGAATACACTTAGTATGCAAAAATATAAGAAACACATAAGATACGAATTATTGTATTTAGGGAGTTCCCATTTCATTAATTCTATTAATAAAAATATGAATTTGCTTTGACATGATAAACTTTGTCATTTTTGCGAATTTTACTGTAATATTTTAGGGGATTATTCTTAAAACCCTAAGCATCAAAAAGAGGTAAAAAAAGTTTCGATTTTTCCAATCCGTCACAGTGGTTTCCCTCCTTAATTGAAATTGTTGTTTTAAATTTTGTTCGATAGACTAACTTCGTTCAAAGCTTCGAATACCTGCCTGACCATACTATACGCTAATTTCATTACGTCTATTTTTTGCCTGAACAAAAATTGCAAACGTTACCTCGTTTCTCGCCAACCATGGTAGCCTCGAGAGCCTCTTGAATGAAAATACCCGAGACGAAAAACATTCATTAGCTCGCCGTCCGAGCACACAATCGCCGCGCCAGAAGTGTACAGTTTAGAGCGTAATGGACACCATATTCGCGCTCGCGATCTTTTCAAAAAACTGTTCTGCCCTCCCCTTTTAAGCGTAGCGTATCTCCATATATTTCCATGGAAGCGGAGCCCTCTCGCCAGATCCACGGGTTTAAAATATTCCCGGTCAATAAAAAGACACACACGGGTCGTGTGCAGAGGCTACTTGCAACATGCATAATTTGCACCCCGGTGCGCCATATACGTAAGTAGGTTGCCGGCTGGTGCCCAGGCCCCTCGGAGAAGATGCACCGAGATCGCGTTGCGCGGCGTGCAACAGAGATGTAGATAAATAAAGTGTGAAGCCCGTAAGGAGGCTGCTGCGCGCGGCCGCTAAAAGCCTCCTCCGTTGTCCTCTTCGGGGCCTGTTGGGCCGATTCAGGTGTGCGAGGTCGAGAGCCTCGACGAAAAAGAGAAGGAAGAAAAGGCCAGGCTTCCACCGCGGCGTCTAGACCCTAATTGGGCCGGGCGCGCGGACCAGCTGCCACCGCGGCGTGTGTTTAATTCAAATCGGTTCCCGGTAAAAATTCAGCCCGATCGAACGAATCGTGTATTACGCAGCCGTGCGCGCGCGGCCTTGATCGACGGAAATTACCGGGACTCGCGATTTGTCTTCCTGGCACGATAAACGCCCGGATTCGTCGGGAACTCGCCCCGTCGCGGCCCAACATCCTGCGGGCTATCGTCGATCATACCGAGAATTCAACTCGAGAGAAGAAGAGAGGCGGACGAAGTGCTGCCAGGAACGATGATTTTGCAACCTCATCCAAATAGAGTGTGGATTCCTATGTATCGAGATAATCGATCTTAATGGACGAGGCCTCGCCGCTAATGAACGCGGCCACGGGAAGCGAGGGATCGACACGCGCATCAAAAGCTACGAGCTCTATGTGGAGGAAAACACGCGCTGTTCGAAGCTGGTGAATTGGCAGGCGGAAAGAATGCGGGTACAATTGGTCGAAACAATGTAAATCGGTTCATTCGAACGCAAACAGTTTGATATTGGTCTCAGAAATCTCGTGAAGACTCGTGACAAGTTCTTAATGTTAAGTTTAACAATTCTACTCATTTGTTATCAACTCTTATATATTAGAATCAACACATTCTTACATTCACGATTCCTTGCACGATCAAATTTAAATAAAATTAAACAGTACACGTTTGACAAATTTGGAATTAAATCGTACATCAAGGGGTTAATATGGTAAGAATGCAACCCAAACATGCAAAAAGTTGTGTAATGTGTTCGAAGATGGTGCAATTAAAGTCTAAGAACCGCACGAACTTTCTGGCCAACCTAATATTAAGGAAAACTCGAGCAAAAGTATGGCGGCGAGTGTCAAACACCGTAAACCAGATACGAATCGCTGCATTTAGCATTCGAGGGATCTCGATGAACCTCGACCAAGGCAAGACCGGCGCCGTTTCTTCTAGGGGCCCGGCCACGCAATTACGCTTTATGTTTCGCAATCAGTAAAACTCTAAGTACGACCCCGGCGCGTAGTTTGCTGGGCGTAATTTCACCTTCGATTCCCCGCGCGTCGAACACCACGGGTCTTGTAATTTCGCGGGAGCGGGAGGGAGAAGAACCTGGAGCCTGGAAGTGTACAGGAAGGTGTAAGCAGCGTCGGTAATCAGCACGTACCTCATCTTCGACGATAACGCGAAATTCCTTAGCGCGTATGCGTTCCGGTGTTTTTTCTGCCGCGCTTCCGAGCTTCGACCGATGTTCAGAGGTCTCGAGACCCCATAGCTCGAGACCGCTTGGCAGGAGGTGCTAGAAATTACCATGTTGGTTTGTGCATTAAAACCCCCAGACGAAATTTCTTTCGCGTTTCGCCCTGGTGAGTGCCCGAATATACGCTTTACGGTTCTAATTGTGTCGAGAAATGGATCGAGGATTAGTAAAGAATGTGATTGTCGGGAGAACGAAAGTGCTAGAGGAAAGGAAAATCTACAGGACTGGTTTAATGTCGTCTATGGACTAGTAACTATGAATAATTGTACTGGTACAAACATAGCAACGTGGGTAAGCAGTCGAAGGCATAAAATTGTTCACCAGGAACAATCTAACCGGTGAAAGCAGTGCTAATGTAATAGAGAAAAGCTGAAACAAGTGACACGTTAACACTACAACTACCGACACTTATGGCGTATTTATTGGTACCAGAGAAATTAAACCGATAGATACTTAAAAGAATGTATAATGCAATTAAAATAGATGTTTATTCATCTTATAAAAAACTGCAGTAAATTCTCAAAAACCCAATCGAGTAAATTTTTACAATTTCTATTAAATTCGTTTGCGACCTCTAAAGGGAGGTTTCGCTCTGAATCGAGCAATTTTTAGTCGCGTGGAGTCGCAGCTGCGTCGCGAGGGTCGTTCGAAGAAAATGTATGCCCCTTTGGCGGACATTAACGTGGCATCGGCATAAATTTGTACGCCGCCGATACACTCTGCGCCGCCATTCGGTACTTCTTCCGTTTTCTTCCTGTTTCACCAACTTCTTCGTGCTCGCGAGACTCTACGCGGGACGCGTAGACGCATAACTCTTGCGTCTGGCCGCGGGGACACCGTATAGGATCGAGAGCGAACATTTTCCCTGGCGGCGACGCGCAACAGGAACGATCGCTTTCGCGAGATCCGACGACGCCTCCCCTCCGCTCTTTTCCTCGCGGCACGGTGTACGCGTCTGTTTCAGAGGTTGTTAAGTACACATTTGGTTTCGACGTTAACGCTTCGGCGAGTGTACCGCCGGACGCATAAATACGTGTAGGCGCCATGTTAGCGGAGCGCAACGCGTCCCGACCGTCCTGTAAGGCGCGAATAGTTTTCGTGTTTGCTCGTCCCTATGGCGCGACCGTTCCTTGTAATCACCGGAATAAATCTCGTTCGGATTGGTAATTGGTCTTTTGGGAGTCCTCTTGTCTCGTAAATGGAGTACTCGCTAATTGTTCAATTTCTATCATCAATTTCATGATTTTAGGATACGTGGCGTTTTTAGAATTATTGATTGCTACTAACGCGTTAACTATCAGATAAAATTCAGGCTATCGTGAAATATTTTACGAGGAATTTTCTTTTGTACATATTGAAATTTATAGTACTATTTACTTTTTCCTTAAAATTTTAGCTCAAGAATTTTTTTTGGCTCCTCTGTGAAGAGTACTGTTGCCCAAACCTAAATTTAAAGTCACTAAATAAAATAATAGTACGTTCAATTATGACTTGTATTACGAAACAAGTATTTAAATAAATATTTAACTTGATCTTTGTTTACTTTATTACGATTTAAGAAAAAACCGTTTAAAACAGAAATTCCTGTTTACAAGACTGACTTTTCCTACCTACACGCTCTTAAATGGGCACAAAAAGTGCACGAGCACTCTTAAGGTTTCGCCTCTTCATTAAGGTTATCCAATTTATCGAGATTCTGCTTTGTGAACGTAAGTTTCAGCGTGCGAGGATTAGAATAAGAGGATCACGCAAGAGATCCAATTTTCTCGAAGAATCTCAGCCTCAGCTTTCTCAGTTTTACAAACTTCCAACAATATATCACTGTAACGCAACTAATAGATCCGAGATTTCTATCAAACCCGGTACTGTCTACGCTTCAGATCGTTAAATCTGATGATTGCGCGAGAAATGACTGGAATTTCGCACATAGGTTCTATTTATACTTTGTAATTACAAAAGTATATCTTGGATCTTAGAACTTTACTTTATTGTTAATTACAGAGTGTGAAACGCATTCGTAAAGTACATGAGAAGTAAGGAACAACCATTCTTAACTTTCACAAAATGTTCAAGCTTGAAAAGAACAAGCAAAATACCAAGTTTTGCCTGTCTCTCTAGTCGACTAACATTACTGCCTTATAATGTTGTCCTATCAGAAAGTTAAAACATTACATTTCTTGCAAGTGCCTCAACACTTTGTGTTTGTTTATATCGTGGTAGAGTTCAAAATATTAATCTTCTATGCCTTCATAATACTTGCTACGTATTCGAGCTTATACATATGCTCTTAAAGAATAAATGAAGTGTCTTATAATTTAGTCCATCAATGTATTTAAGTAGTTAAGCGTTTAAATGGTATTCGAGTTCGAGTCAAGAGGATAAATGGGGCTATGTTGTCATTCTATAAATACTAAAAATCAATTTTTTTTTAATCGGTACAATTTTTATTTGATACTCTAACGTCTTCGCTACAAGCAGCAAAAAGTGCATTCCAATTTATTTGTATATAGCAGCTATAGTTTTTTTGAAAAAAGGGTATTACTCGTCTTTACACATCTGTAACTTCCACAGTTTACAAAATTCTGAAAAATCCTTCGAGATACATTTAAACAACGTATCCAAAGTCGAACGTAATTTGAAAGCTCCAAAAAGTGTTCGATTTCACGTGGAATGGCCCGAACTTATATTTCCTGAATATTGGAAAGAGAAATCGAACGAGCCAGACCTAGTACGAACGCTATTCGCGGCGCTCGTCGGCGACGTCGCGGCGATGAGACTTATGAAAGGGCCCGAAATTCCCGAAAAGATCGTTATCAGTACGGCGGTTTCGCAATAAGACGAGTCGCGGGAACGTGTAACTTCCCGACAGTCGTATGTATCTTGGGAGTACTCGGCTCGGCGCAGCTACGCCGCAGAACGTCAGGGACGGAGATTTAGAGGCCGCGACGGCGGACAATGCACGACACCTGCAGCACCTCGAAAAAGAAGAAGGCGTATCGGGAGTAAGGAGGACGGAAAGTGAAAGGGTGAACGAAAGGTGGGAGGGAGAACCAGGCCCCGGGGGCCTAGGCGAAGGAAAGAAGAGAACAGAAAGGCGGGTTCCTCGCGGAGGTAATAGCAACGGCGCTCGTCTATGTGTAGCGCGCCACGGAGAACGGAAACTGGTACCGGTAGCGCAACAGGGTAAACTTAAGAGACGTCTTAAAAGGTCCTTAACATACGTACCCGAGGAGAAACGAGTTACATCGTTCCGGTGAGAGGCCACGGATGCATGAAAAACGCTTATCCAACAAAGGGACACAAATCAAAGGACGTGGCGCGAAGGGCGGACGTTCTCCACATTGTTGCAAAGTACCGACAACCGGCTGAGTTCCACGGTGAAATATATAACTCACGTTCGTAGACTTCGCGACGACGCTCGAATGGAACGTCGGATTACGAATCGAATGACCCACTGTTATCGAAACGGGACACGCCCCGAGTAACAATTTCCTGCTCCTTTCATCCGTCAGCGCGTTTCAACGAGCTCTTCTGGTGCACTGAGATATTCTTCATTGAAACGGTAAACGTGGACAGTGTTTTGAAAAATTTATTTATTTAACGTGTTAGAGGATGCTCGAATGTGCTACTGTGTTGTAAAATGCAAAGAAAAAGTCCATTTTTTGAATCGTTTACAGTAGAGACCTCTTAAAGGACATCCTGTAACGAGTTTCCAAACTACGGGAAAAAATATCCGATCGCGCGTTTCGAGACCGGAAAGAAAAAAGAAGGAACAGATAATTCGGCGGTTCAACGAATCGTGTGGCTCGGTGGGACGTTAGTTCGGTGGAAAATCAATTATCCGTCCGGTGGTCGATCCCAATCGCGATCTTCTTGTTGGCCGGACGCTTCTCCCGAAAGGGTATTCGGTAGTTCTGGACCCCCGCTGACGGAGCACGCGGCGAACCGAGCGAGCCAACAACAGGGAAAGAGAAGTTAAACGACAGAAACGGGGCTATCGAGAGAGACAGAACGATACTCTCACGAGATGGGGGAAGGAGGAGACCTGAAAGGGGGCAGAATCTCGCGGAGGCAAGAGTTTTTTATCGAGATATTAATTGGACAGCCAATTATATCTTACGCGTCGAGGCATAAATTCATAACCATCGAGCTCGCAGTTAAAACGAATCAATTACCGAAGCGGGGGCCGATGCGTGCACTCCTGCCGGAAAGCAGCCACGCGAAATATCCCTCGAAATTGCCGGCAAGAACCGAATGGCCCGGGGAAAACGATTTCTTCGTCGCCGACGAAACGCATCCACGACCCTGTGCGTTTCAGCTGCGAGGAATACGCTTACCGAGGAAGATCGTCGAGTCATTAAGAACGAAAAAGGGAGGGTAAAAGGAGCATCGCGCGCAGCCCGTGCTATTAGTATTGTAATGACAGGACGCGTACAAGAGGGGAACGAGCGCCGGAACAATTATTCAATTACGACGTCGGATAATGAGGCGCTCAATTAATTTACATTCGACGATTAGCATTTTATTAATGGATTAGAATGCCCGGACACCGTTCACGCTAAGAATAGAGCAAGTGGAAGGGCTCAGAAGCTGTCCTCAGACGAGATCTGTTGCCACTGAACTACGCTTTACCGTTAATTAATATATTAATAATTAATTAATATATTAATAATTAATTAAACAGAGTCTGAAACGCATTTGTAAAGTACATCAGACGTAAAGAGCAACCATTCTTAACTCTCACAAAATGTTCAAGCTTGAAAAGAACAAGCAAAATACCAAGTTTTTCCTGTCTCTGTAATTGACTAACATTAGTGTCATAATTTTCTCCTACCAGAGAATGAAAACATTACATTTCTTGGAAATGCTTCAACGCTTTGTGTTTCTTTATCATACATATGCTTTTAAAGAGTAAATGGGGTGTCTTATAATCTAGTCCACCAGTGTATTTAAGTGACTAAGCGTTTCAATGGCATTCGAATTTATATTTCCCGAATATTGAAATGTAAGAGAAATCGAACAAGGAGTCCCCAGACCTAGTATGAACGCTATGACGAAGGGGTCAGAAGCTGTCCTCCGATGAGATCTCGTCGCTACTGTGATCGCTGAATCGTGGCTCTCTTATTTTGTGAACGATGGGCCCGGATTTATCTGCAGCTAGAAAGTAGGTGCCTTGAGGTGTCCTTTTGATCCTTCTTAGAGCGACACCGGCCTTCAGGACCTCCATCACCAAAAACCCGGCTCGCGAGTACGTGATCCTCATGTTCTTCATCACGTAGTGCACTATACTTTCGAACCTAGCACCCTCCATCTCCTCATTCATCCTTTCGATCCTTGGGTTCTTGGGTTCCTGGGAACCTGCAGGAATATTTCAGGTCTATTTTCACGAGATCCTTTCTGTTATTGCCTAGTTGAAACGGTAATATAAATTCCAAGAATTACTACCATGAAGTTAAATAGACAGTCATCTAAAGTGCAGGTCTCACAGAGACTCAATACTGACTTTGAGCTTTTATACGAATTAGTTGTTTAAAAAAAAAACGTAATAATAGAAAAAGATAATAACCTAAAATTCGTCACCGAAATTTACAAAAATTGTGCAGTAATTTCGCGATGAAAGAAACATCCTGCATAAGACATTTTTAGTTAATTTGCTTCGTGGCTATTTACGGAGACTGAAAACGCAAACTCGAGGACAAAAGGTCCCCTGTCTTTGCAGAAACGATCGACAAGGTGCGAAAGGAAAGATGCTGAGGCGATTTTAAAACGAGGAAGTCACTTTATGACAAGTCCATTGTACAGGGGAAGTGCTAAAATTAGACAGATTTGGATTCTTCCGCGATTACCCATTGCTGACAATCCTAAAAAAGAGTGATTTGTTTCCCCGTTAAAGGTTTATTTAAAAATATTTAATTTTGTGATTTTCGTTTCCATTTAACGAGCAAGAGTTGTTTATCTTTTTCACTTGTTATGCAAAACTTTTCCCCGTCTCTGGGAACAACTACTAGAAACATGAACCCCCACTTGGATCCGTTGAATGCTGCTGCGAGCATCTGAACTGCCTGGTCGAGGTAATAAAAGGTGAAAGAATTTCCCCGGACGGAGCAACTGGCGGGAGACCTACCAAATCGACTCTTTCATTTGCCGGATCTTAATGGCCGGATCTCAAGCTAGAAACCTATAACCTCCTTGATTCGAAGATCACGAGCGTATTCCAACTCTTGGCGTACCCGGTATCAGAAGATGTTCGACTCGAAACAACTAGCTTCTTCGTCGTTATTAGAGTCGTAAAGAAACCGATACGAAGGACCCACCAGACTCTACTTAGCATCACAAATTTTCTCTCGACTCATCTTTACTGTTAAAGTCTGATACAATTCCGCCATGGACGCGACTTTTACTGTCTTAAGAATAGCGTGTTCAGGCATAGAAATATTCCTGGGAAAAAGGGCTATTTCGTTGAATAAATCACATAGAACGCTCAAATGGCGACTGAAGTTAGAGAAAAAAGGGTGCAAAATTCCTCAGTAGGCGTCTTTATTAATATCAAAGCTGGTGAATTTCCTTTGTCACTACATAAAGTGAATAGTATTGCATAAAGTTGAAAATTTGGCCAAGTTTGTTTATTTTGAAGTTCTTGATGCTTCTGTCACGCTGTTCAATAAGAACAAAGAATCAGATCGTCAATAATTTGAAGTGCCAACTTTCCAGCTCTGAGCAGTACATCTCCAAAGATGGCAGCCTTCGTATCGTTACTTTGAGCCCTGCACCTCGTATAACTAATTGGAACGCGTATAGATCGTACATGATATCTATCGATACCTGTAGAACGCGGCGTATTATTAATAAGAATATTATTAAACATCGATCCGTTACTAACGCGGGTTTTAATCTTGATCTACGGAGCCTATTAAATTCTTTTCCTCCTTTTGGCGTTCGTTTCACGTACGACGCGCGAGCGTATATATTTTAGAGCGAAAGTATAGAAGCTATCGGCGAGAACGAATCACAGCGAGCACGGATCTAATTGGATTACACACTCGCGCCGTAGGAATGCGCTGAGAAAGAATACGAGCGTGCTCGCGGGAGGACGCAGCGGCGGACCAAGAGACACAGGCGGTATCGCTTTTATGGCTCGTATATTAATCCCGTAATTGAGATATGGTTCCTGTCGTGCAGCCACACACGCAACGCTCTTCGACAAGAACGTGGCCATTATCTAAGGCGAGTCCTGTCGTCGAAGAAGTCGCGGATCAACCGCCACAAAAGACAATTTTGAACAGACGTTCTGTTGATGATATCCTTGGTAGCAGGCAAGACGCAGGGAAACGTGTGATTACCGCTCTCCGGGGAGAACGGTAATTAAGAAAATCATAGATAATTCGTATCGATTCGAAATTGTTGCACGAGAGATTACCTACGAGGCAAGTAAATCGCCTCGATATGCAGACCGCTCCAAGACTAATTATGTTTCCTGTGAACTTTTTGCGTTGACCTGCTAGAAGACTTTCTTGCTGCGATTCGATTAGGGAAGGATGCGAAATAGAAAAAGGTTAATGAGATTTCTTTTTGTAGTAATCCACGGTCGTGTAATCTGAGATCGTTTTAAGCGCGGTCAAGTACGGACTTCCGTAAATTAGAATGGAAAAGAACGAACATTGTTAATTTTAATTCGTTCGTCGAGGTATTGATCTTCGAATAGGTGTGTAATACGATCTTTAATAAGCCAGGAAGCATTTTTGCTATTCTATTTATTATTAGTAACTTCAAACGAGGAATGCTGAATTTGCATTAGTTATTTTCTAAATCCTGACTTTGAGTCGCATGCTATGAGTGACCGTAGAATCTATAAATAAAAGATTTTTTAATCTAACAGTGAAGATCAGAAAAATTCTTTACTGCTCCTTTTCTTCTGCAAGAGAAATTTTGATATAAAACATACGTTTGCAATCGACCCTAAATTACAATCTCCAAGACAAGGTTGTCCAGCCTGTGTTTGAAAGAACTTTAATTACTCAATGTTAAATCTAAATAAAAAGAGTGGTTGTCCGAATAAACTGCTACGGGCGCGGTATGTACCCTTCTCGCAGATTCAATTTACAACAGCAAAGAGACCATCGAACCGAAACTCGAGCAAACAAACGGTCATGAGTCCACGATGACGAACATTCCCCAAGGGGTGCAAGGGCTGGTTTACGGTCGACGACAAAGGAGCGTTTTTCGTCGGTCGACATGGAAGCAGATGATTCCTCGGCCTAATTGAAGGGCGCCTCGGTAACGTGTAATTATCAGGTAGAACGAGCTCGAGAATGTGGCAGCCCAAGCGAGAATAGAGACATTATTCCACTGGTATCATACCCCTTCTTATCCCTTCCGTTTCTTCGGGGCGAATAGGAGGCGGAGATACCGGATCGCTTGCTCCACTTAGCCGTTCCTTTCTAGTTTCTTTCACGGGTCTCGAGTCGCGTTGGCTTTGCTACCGGCTTTCCGCCTGACCGATTCATCGAGAACAACCGTTGGCAGTGTTAAATCGTGGTCTCTCCTACTTAAACATGCGCCATTGCGTAACTATACGAAATGTCTATGGAAAAGGAATCTATTATACGAAACAGTCTCTGTGCTTTTAATCTTACACAGCCCACTGTGTTCCATCGACATCCCAGAAGCTTTACACGCGATCACCATTTTGTTTCATAGACATCAAACTACTAAATAAACTAAAATTTATGTTTTTATTAATTGCAAACGAATATTATTTTCTTTGCCATTTCAGAATATTGTAAATTACCATTTTAAATGCACGAACTTTTATGCAGAGATAGTAGTCGATTGAAATTTGTTCGAATTAAAAATTAGAATAGCTGAGAAACTGTGTAATTTGTATTCACATTAATATTGCTAATGAATTTTTCATCCGAGAACAAAAATGTCAACATTTTCGATTTCCCCAGAGTGTCATAAAACGATTGAGAAAAGAATTTATGATCAGACTATTCAAACGGGACATATTGGTCAACTAGAAACAGACGAGGATTTCGAGAACGATGATGACATTGTTGCTCTTAACATAATTCAAATACAGACACGGAGGAATCGATATAGCTGTCATAAAGAGATAAAAATAAATTTATACCTCCACCGAAAATAATTATAGTAAATATTGAAGGACACGCGTGGTTTTGAAGGTACAAGTTAACATCAAACTCACATAAATTGTATAATACATCTGCTGGAACATGACAGATGTACTCAATTACGACCAATTTGAATCGCATGAACAGTCACGGCAGATCGTTATCAACAATATTTATTTTTGCATTAAATTGGATCTAAAAGGAATCATTTACTCGTCATAATGCTGCATGACAACGCTTGGTCACACGTTGTTCAGGTGACGAAGAACGTAATCTTTGGCTGAGAACTTTTTTCAGACTTGGGCCCCGTCTGATTGCCACCTGTTCCGGTCGTTTCACCATTATTGGCCGACTCACGCTTCGACGAAGCTAATGAATGCATCGATGACTTTATCGCTTTGAAACTAACTTTGAAACACGAAGGAAGCAGTTGACAATAAAGACTGTTTCATATTTCGATTCTCTTAAAGTAGAGATTTAATTTTGTCTAGAAAAGTACTCGTATTCTTTTTTTAGACATAAAGAGTACCAAAGCTCTACCATTTTGGAAGATTTCTAAATTAATTATATACTAGACAAATTTTTGTTCCCCGATAAAGGCCTTTGGGAGTTAAAAGGTTTAGATTCTATATACTGTAAATTATAAAACTATTAAAATAATAAAAGGTTGGAAGATTGCAAGAGATTTGAAATCAGTGGATTCGATCGTGCAATTTGAGGGGCTCTGACTGAAAAATCGTTGGCTTCGCGAGCAGCAAAGGGGGTGGAATCGAAGGAAAATGGTGCCTCGCAATCCCCCATAATACAAGGCCGACGGTGTTCACCAGGACGCCGCGATTAAAAGCACATAGTGATTCGTGGAGGCGCAAATGGCCCGAGATACGGGCGAAGATAAGATCGCTGATCGTGGGCGAGAGCAACTTCTCGAGAAAGAGAAGTGGGAACGCGCGAGGATCGTGTCTTCATTCTCCCCGCGGTTTGTTTCACCGAAACGGACGAATTCATTTTTGCGTGGACAGGAACATTCCTCCTTCCTGGAAGAAACGTTTTACAGGCGCAAAAACTGCCTCGCGTTTCTCGAGCGCCCCAATCGTTTTTTCGTATTATTACTTGCGACCAGTACTTTCGAAGGTGTTTAAATAGTTGAAGAAACATTCGCGTATATAACGAGGAACGCATTGATAAACTACACTCACGAGTTGTTTCGGTGTGTGATTGGCTTAAGGCCCACGAACGAATTCGTTTTTTGTGGACAGAGACATTCTCCTCTTTCCTGGAATGGTTGCATCCGAAGAATTAAAACTGCTTCGCGTTCCGGCGCAGAAATGCTCAATACTTCCCTGCTGAGAATTTGTCGTCATCAGCCTTAATGTCTCTATTCTTTTTGGAGAGGATTAAGACGAACGGTTTTTTTCTTTTAATCGTAAAATTTTATACGCGCGAGCTGAATGCGACTGTTACGAGAGGGGAAGAATTGTGCAAATGATATAGACTCTTTTTAAAAATAAACATCCAAAACGTTTTTATGATTAAATGTTCTCGGAAAGAAAAGGTCATTTGGTATCTGATTTTGTATGGTTCCAAAAGATGAGAAGATGGGGTAGAAAAAATATTAATAAGCATTAAATTATATTTATGGTCCCATGATCACAATTGACACAGTTGACGAAATAAATTTTTTTTAAATATTGAATAGAATTTCTACAACTTTTGGGTGTGTTAGCATATACAAGAAAATGCATAATAAACTAGTTAAAATTATTTGACAATAAACTGTTTTTGCTAAAAGTAGAATCAAGAAATTTGTTTAGATTGTAAAATTAGTTTCGATGTATATTTACAGCTTTAATAAACGTGTGCATGAATCTATACAGTACTATTAGAAAATGTAATAGAAATCTACGAAGTTTGAAAATTATTATATTTTATTTTGATGAAGAAATTCGCCTCGTTTGACCAAACTGATTCCCATAGTCGACAAAGATATCTGTAATAATCAGAATAAGAGGACCACCTTGTCCGTTCGTACTAATTCAGTGTAAAATTCCTTCCTGGAAGAAATACTCGCGAGACGTAAAACCATCCTGTAGTTTTTGCAAGCAGTAACGATTCCAAACATTTTTATACGAGGTCAGTATTTAAACAATTCTCGATGTGAAAAGTACATTTACTACCAGTAATTCATATACAAATTGACGAGATTATTCTTTCCACTACGAACATATTTTTTTATGCAAGCAATTACCAATTCCAAGACTAATTTCTTTTTTATTTCGTTGTATATTTCCTTTTTTATTCTTTAACGCAAACATTAAATTTTATTTATTGCATACGTAAACCACATCATTAACATACACTCCAAACGTTACAGCTACTATTATATGTGAAAATAATTAATTTCTTCGCGCGTTGGAAAGTATAACGTTGATTTAAGAATCGAATCCTTCTTCTTCTCTGCCGTATTAAAAAATTTAATTGGTTCGGAAAGTGTTTCATTATCGTTTATTCCGTTAATCCGATTAGTATTACGGTGAATATTATGTATGTCGTTGTAGTGGCGCCAATGAAGTGCCAAGCGTTCAGAATATCCTTTCAGTGAACGGTTGGCTTAAAACTCTCGAGCGCCCGCGGTGCCCTTTTTACGTTCCACTCGCGAGCTGTCCGCTCAGGAGGAATCTCCCCATCTCCGAGGCTCGTCACGCGACGAAAACGAGGACCGAGACCAATTAACCCATCACTGCCGCTAATTGCCCCGACACGGGGTAAGTAGGCGCTCTGTGTATCCAGACTTCAATATGCAGACTATTTATTCCATCCGCGGAGTTAATTAGATACTCTGAATCGATACTGGTGTGTCGACGTGCCCTTTAGTTTGCACGCCAGTGTTAAATGTTACGTGCATCTCCATTTCTTCCCTCTCGTCGGAAAGATCTTTCAAATTCCCACCTAGACGAGTAGGCAAAGAAATCACGACTCGATCGGTATTGTTGGAGAAGTTGCACGATCGAGATCCTCGATTCTGTGCTTCACCTTTGTTTGGAGCGAAATGTTCGACACTTTACGATCTTTGAACAACTTACCAAGTGAATTTTTGCAAATTTCAAGTAAACATATCTAATTCAGTGGTTCAATACGTTTTAAGGTAATATATAGAAAGGTTCCCTACTCATCTAAGCATCGTTAACACTAGAACTACCAAAGCAATCAAAATTACCCATTTCTAATGAAACTTGTAAAAAATGTACTCGACAGAATATTTGCAAATTTATTGAATAAACAGTTACTTCCATTGCATTATACGTTTCTTCGTGTATCTATCGTTTTAATTCCTTTAGTACAAATGAATATGCCATAATTGTCGGTAGTTCTAGCGTTAACATTAAAGAGTTTTATATAAATACAAGAAAAGAAGTGAATCGTAAGTTGTGTTCTACTCTTGTTAGCCTCAAAGACACTTCCACTATGCAATTATTCTCGTTCTGGCACCTAGTCCGATAATAATTCCGCCGACGTAATGCAGCTCGCACGAGCAATTCCAAACAAGACAACCGGCGAGATAGATCAAACCGCGCGTACGCCGTAGCGCTAACAAATCGGTATTACATTCGTTATGTCAAACGTGGCACGTGGTCGAGCTCTGAAAGCCGCAACAGAAACGAGAAAGTAAAACCCGGTCGCACGGGTATACAACGATCGAGACTGCACGCGTTCCCAGTACGTGTAAAACACCCGTGGCTGAACGGTTGCAGGCCCGTTGATCCCTTCCAAGTGCACGATAGTCGCGGTCAACCATAGAGTCACGGACTATTACCGTAACATCGCTGGTTCTTCGTACCGCGGTCCCCCGAGTAGAACGCGTCGCTCAAGATAGAGTCATTACATAGCTGAGAGATAACTTTCCACCTGCGCCGCATAACTCGTCCGTCTAAACACCTGTAGTTGGGACGTCACGGATTCGTCAGACCTCGATGCACAATATTTCGCGTCCACTAGTTGCAATCCACCGTTCCAAGTAGTACACTCACTGGGTGAGTCTATAAACTCTGAGGATAAAACAAAATTCACCCCCTCGTCTGACTCGTGAGAAGTCCCTGTATATTAAAATCTACACGTCTCCGCTTTCTCGAACTATTTGCAAAATTAGTTTCTCCATTTTTTGTGAACTCTACATGTGTGAATATATTTAATACAATTAAGTATAAACTACTATAAAACTTTCACTACGGTTAGGAGTTAAAGACAGTGTTTAATTTTTAAGACACTATGCATTCAAGGGTTAAAATATCAATGAAATATAAAGAGTCACAGAATGCATAATAAATGACAAAAACATTAACCTTTTAGAATATACGCTGAATGAAAAAAACAAATGTTATTTGGGTCCAAAAAGACCCACCATTCACCGTGAGAGCGTTAACTAAATTAACTTAGCGCGTACCATAGTCAGATCCTAATTTCCTCGCTCGTCAAAACCACCTGGATCACGAATAAAATTATCAAAAATAAATTCTCTTAAAATACATAAAATAAAAGATTAAGTCCCAAAATTGTTCCCATGTCTATTACTTAAAATGGAGACTCTACATTGCTGAGACGAACAATTCCACTGTGAAACTGGCCGTAAGCCATCGTTCAGTACGCGAAATTCGAGAGCAGGCGTAAATCATCGAAACGTTCGCATAATCTCGAGCCGCGGGTTCGTCGATTTCGGTAACGAGAAAGAAATTTTTCTGGCAGCGCAACGAGGAGAAAAACCGCCGAACGGATCGGCCCTTATCTTCCTGGGAATTTATGGGTGCCGAAGACCCTTATCGTATCATCGTCTCGCGCAATTTTGCTGTCACGATACGTACGGGTTAAATTTTAAGACTCGTAATTACACCTATAAAGTACGCGTGTCAGAGGGATTGGAGCACGGTTACGGGGCCCCGACGCGCTTTCGTAGCGAAACAGCTCGGATACCCGTTACAGCGCGTTCGACCAATAAACGTCAACGCTCCCGCAGGTGCACGGGATTTCGACGTGTCCACCTCGAATTCTTTAGCATGAAATACTGCGCGTCACTGTTACAAACAACAAAGTGCTCGTTGAAGAAACCAATAAACATAATGTCGATCATTTTCAGAACACTTTCATTTTACCGCCGCCACGGTGTTTCCAAATCGTAAAAACGCGACCCAAAATCATGGGACTACTATTCTTTCTCTTATTTAGCGCAAATCGAGGCTGTTTGGAGTTCCTTTTACTCGCAGAATCCGATTTTTGTATCATTTTATTCGTCTACTTGACTTATGCGTTGGACAAAATTCATTTAAAATTATTTTAAAGATTTATACAAGACTCAACCATAATATTTAATTAAAAATAAATTTTCCCCATCATTTAGTAATTTTTTTATAAATATAGGAACTCTGAGAGTTAATCAAATTTAGCTGAACGTCAATTTTTATTTATCTAAAATTTTTCTACAGTTTCAAAACATGGATCTAATCGTCAAATGTACCGAACGTTTGGGTTAGATTGTGCTCTCAGAATTCGTGACAAGAATTTCGAAGTAATCGTGTTTCTAATATAAAGCTTCTAAAATATAGCCATCATGTGCTCCTTTAATATTACTTTTTCAACTTTTGACGCATGGTCGAATTTTTCTCGTTTGTTTTGAGAACCTTAGAAAACGTTTCGCGAAGAACAGTTAGATTCGAGCTTGCAGGTACGTTTATACCGGCATTTCCGATTAGCTACGTGTTCTAGCATCGTGATGCCAATGCTCTATCGTTCCTTTTCGGATTATTATTACCATCTAATGACTGCTTTCCCGTATCCTGCGTCGATACTGTAGAATTACGTCTCGCTCTTTGGCCTTTCTATTCACGGTGCTCGCGCGCGGTGGACTGTCGGCCGGCGCCATCCCCAGCCGAGGTCGGCGTTAATGCAACGATTCACGGCCACCTCGTCCTCCTTGGGGAGGTCGTCCCATCACGACAACCAAGTAATCGGGATGGAGTCATTAGGCGAGCGGCGAGCATTCCGCGACGATTTATCCGGATACACGGATAACTGTGCGTGCGATTGCGATTAACGTGCGTGCACCATTTCGCGTGGAAAAGCACGGAAACGTTGACCTACATACGTACATGCGAACACGACACCGGGGACTTAACCTTTTCGTTACTGGAGACCATTGCTGGCCCACACTGTGACCTACGTTCAATATTAAGGGGTTAGATTATCTTTGTGTATTGACAAAATTTTGCATTTTTAGTCAATTTTTAGTCGAAGATAATCCTCCTGCAAATATTATGTGCAATCATTCTATGTTAATGTCCCTTTTCAGGAAATTAATTACCTTGATGTGCTCATAAAATACCTCATTTAATTTAAATAAAATTACATGGAATATTTCTTAAAATGTTATTTGAAAATTTATCGTACCCGAGTACGATTGATTTCGATTTGGCTGGAGCGTCTGATCATTACTCGCTGTTTCTACTGTGCGTCCATGAGAAGTGACTAGAGAAAGGAATATGGGTTTGATTGGGGCCTGGATCCCCACACTAGTTTGGAATTAACTTAATTTTCCAAATCGAAAACGTTTGATTGAATTACCAGACTCTTCCTCCACAATGATAATCGACAATGTCCTTTCGTGGAAAAAGATAATAGTTGTTACAAAATGATACGTTCACTGGCAACGAGTTTACTGGAGCGGGAATAATAAAGGGACGGTACAAATTGCGACAATAATAAGGCAAGCACACGCATGGTCATCGGCCAAAACGTGCACGCGTTTCCGAATGTCATTGAAGTCTGAGCAACAGGAAGAAAGCAATCCACCTGCGAAATGAAGATAATAAACAAAATAACGTCGAAATCTACTACCTACTACAGGAATGTGTGTTTAGTCTAAAGATACTAAAGACATTCCAGGGTAATCGTCTGGGATCGCATACCGTACGCGTACTGAACTCCATCGGAAATACCATCTAGATTCGTTCGATTCGCAAACATCTTACCGCGTCAGATAAACTTGAATTAAGGACAAACCTAAAGATCCATTCTAAAGATCACGTTCGAACCAGTGTTTCTTCTCGAGATTTCCGATAATTCTGATTTCTCCTTTCTCGAGGAATTACGACGTTCGTTTCACGAGAGTTTTCAATAGACATTAATGAAAGTCACTTAGTTTATAATACACTGATAAAATTGAAGTTATCATCACAGACGTTAAATTACAACCATTTATGTATAAATATATAAATAAGTATCAAAGTAAATATAGAAGACAGCATAAATTATAACAGCAGACATATATATAGGGTAGAGAACGAAATGCCCTTTAAAATGAGCGTTCGTTCAAGTCGATAGCGTAATTAGTTCCGGATATGTAGTGATTTTAGTTTCAAATCGATCGCGTGACTAGTTTGAGAGATATGTATAAGGGTTCGAAGCGTTTGTTTACGTTTCATTGTTTACGTCCGCGAGGTCAATGAACGCGCGCGTAGATAGTAAACAGTGCGTAGTAAATTCTTGCAAACACTACGGAACTGGGTCACGACAATCACGACTCACGTACGAGAGAGAGGTCCGTTACGCGGAGACAGAGATAGTTAAATTAAGAAAAATACCTTTTTACATAAATTATTACCGCCTCTAACGATGGCTCAATTCTCTCCTTTCATCTTTTTTTATATTTTCTATTTACATCGGAAACTAACCAGAGCTTTATACCAAATTTTATCCAGTTTTTTACAAAAAAATATAAATCCTTCAACCGGTTATCTTATCAGCCGTGGTAGTTAAGAAACAGTTTAGTAATTATATGTAAAAACATATAATCATACATCAATTATAAGGGCAAGTGATGCATAAACATTCATTGCTAACAGTCATCGTAATCGTACAGACACAATTCAAAGAGATACAAGAGATATCACCGGAAATCGGTGATTAATATGCCCCGATCGGAAAACCTTCGCGTTCTACAGGCGCATAAACGCCGCGATTAATTTCATGGATTAAGTCGTAACGTTCTTGGTAGATCTAAATACGACGGCAACAGTACGATCCAGCATGGAAATTTTTATTGTCGCGGCGTTGGACGGGTTTTATTAGAACGCTTTTAACGAAGCTGACTGAATCGGATCGCCGCATCATCAGTCTCATTACGCGCCGCTGAAGCTTCTGTTCCTCTCTTTCTCTTCCCTTGTCCTTTTTCATCGTTCCACCACCGTGATCATGCCGCGGTAACAATAATTACGTTAGGAATCGGGATTTTTCGCCAGGTAAAACCGGTCCGGACGTCGTTGCGCATTTATCGGTGGCACGCAGAGGGTAAAAATGCCAAGGGAAGCGTCATTGGTAGCGCTGCTATCAAAACTGACAAATAATGTTGCGCACGGACGTTCGCGAATACGAGATTCCCGTCGGATTAATGGACATCGTCCATGGAAAAGTTCGATCATTTTGTTGCGTCTCGGATGCGCCTGTCGTACGGCATTCACGACTCGTTGACGATCGATAGAACTTCCTAGAGACGCGGTGAATTATTTGAGTGACGTTTGTTTGAGACGCGGATGAAAGCTGTCGTTGCGTAGGAAAAGATGCATAGAAGCGTGCAAGTCATTCACGGTTCTGAATAGGGGTTGTAACACTTTGCAGATTGCTATTACTTGGCGAAGAATTTATTTTGGACGATCTTTTATTTTATTTTTTAAAATAAGACGAAAATAAAGAATACCAATTTGTTGATCGAGGCTTCCTTAAAAAGTTATTAACGTTTAAAGTTCCGCCTGTAGTAGTGGTTTTCACTCAGCATGAGTAACTCTACTTACTGACGTATCGCACCCTTACAGTTCTGTGAGTGAGAACCACTAGTAGCTGTTTGCACATTGCCGATCTACAGGCGGAACTTTAAACGTTAATAACTTTTTAACAAAGCCTCAATCAACAAATTGGTATTCTTGATTTTCGTCTTATTTTGGTCTCTAGAATCTCCCATTAAAATTTTTCCCAGGTGTGGCCGAACTGCTAGGACGAGTTCACTAACAGATCCGGGACGAAACACCCTCTCCCTTTCCTATTTCATCTCATCAACGGAATCCCACAATTGTCTGATTAATAACAAAATTATAGCAGTTTAAAGTTCGAGTAAGTCTTTTGAAACAGTTATGTCCTGCTTTTCGGTGCAAATACCCCATCGTGCACTGTGTGTCGGAAACAACAGTCGAGGTTCAGCCAGGGAAGATAACTTCGCGTCAAATAACTTTAAGAGAGAAAAATTGCGGCACTTTGAAATAATTTACTCTGCGGAAAGTGCCGCGTGAACGAGCACAAGTATCGGCGCCGAGGAAGCGGGCGAGGCAAAAAGGAAGAAAGGAGGGCCCCGGTGAGGAGAAAAAGGAGCGCAGGAGGAGAAGAAAGGGTACAAAAAGGAGGATAGAACGCGTAGCCCCGTAACCGAGAACAGTGCAAGAAAGGAAGGGAGGCCACCCTGCTTGAAGATTACCATAAACACTCGACGGGTCGTGCATGCGCGTTAGTGCTGCGCTAGCAAATACACGTGTAAATCCCGTGTTTCAGCTCTTATTCCGCCTCCACGGTATTCCCCTCCGTCGACGCGGCCCTCTCGACGTGCTAGCCTTCCCTTCGATCCCCTTCGACCGCCTCCTTCCTGCCCTTTCCCTCGTCCTCGATCGAGCCGAGCCTCCTCGTGGTGCTCGTGCCCGGTGCACGAACGAATCGGCAAAAAGAAGCCCCGGTGTATCGCGGTCGCGTGACTTTCATGCTCGTCGAGCCGTCTTCTCCTCTCTTCGTTTGGCCCCAACGCGGGCCTCTGGCGTCGTCGGATGTGGGCCAGTGCCGTATTACGACCTAGGGCCAGTTTTCGATCGTGAAGACCCGAGAGAGGTCGCTCGTTCCGCCCCGATTTCGCGTCGAGTCGCGATCTAGGAACGTATCGGAGCCGATTCCAAGCCAGGAAAAAGTTACGAAAGGCCCCCGGTGCCGATCCGCGTAAAAGTACCGCGCGATCGTCGGCGTTCCGTCCATTGGATTCAAAACAGAAGTCTCCCCGCCATATATTTCCCAGGGAAAGCATTGTCAGGTTCGAAACGGGAATACAAAAGCGCACGATGAAAGATAGCCGGGCAGCCCCCTCGAACAGGTAAAACGCCATTACGCGTACGCTCGTGAACGGGACATTAAGGCGGTCGAAATGAATGTCTCTGCGCCGCGGAGCGTTCGATCCGGCGCATATAAATAACCGCGGCCGAGGCCTGTACGCTCGGTTTTCTCGTTAAAGAAGCGTAGTTACGCTACTGTATCGCGGCGCGCTGCGGTAGGTTTCCTAGATCTGAAACAAACGATCGGCGGGGAATCGCGCGCGAGCCTTTCCTTCTTGCGGACACGATATCTGTTTCTTCTTGGGCCCGCGAGATATCTGTTTCACGGAATTCCTTCGTCGCGCCAGCGAAGCCCGATCGTATCGTAGAGAACGAAACAAAGCGGGCACCGGCCGCTAGATCGACGCAATTAGGGGTACCCCGGCCACACACCGTCGCCGATTTGTCCGTTCGGTGGTTTAATGGCTGTAATTAACACTCGCGGCTCCAGCGCGATTTATCGCCTCGTCGATAGCGGTGCTTGTTTGGTTTCCTCGATACTCGCGTTACATCCTAAACGCGAGTTTTGTTCTACATCCGGTCGACACGGGGGTCCGATAAGAGGCGCGTTTGTATGATCCAGTCGCAGGAAGTTGCGTGTCCTTTCAACGATTTCCAAGAATTTCTTGCATAAATTACGGTAATCATACGTAGACGCAACTTTAGAAATTAAACTTGATTTTTGCGCGTGGGAAGTTGCGTATCGTTTCAACGATTTCCAAGAATTTCTTGGATAAATTACGGTAATCATACGTAGACGCAACTTTGTAAATTAAACTTAATTTTTGCGCGTGGGAAGAAAATATAAAAGTAAGTGCATAAGTATTTGGACATTATTGTAAAACTGTGAATTATAATATTAGTGCAACCCCCTATTATAAATCTGGTTCAAGATTTCATCTTAGACGGTCATATAATGCCTATAAACACCAAAAAATGTATATTTATTTACAGATATTACTCATTGGCAAAATCTTTGTTTTTATACAAGACAACGACCCTAAATGCAGTTATGCAAGAATTAAATAAATTGAATGTAAGAATGTAGATATTACGGTCAGGAGAGCGGTTGGGCGTTTTAATAAAACTTAAGACACGATGGACTTTTGGAAAACTATATTTGGTGTCTGCTCGCGGCAAGAGCCAATACAAATCTGTACCCTGACAGAGAACCAGGGTCGTGAGGGCACCCTTGACAGTACGGCCCTCTTTTGTCTAAGTGTCCTGGCCGATCCTCCTTTAAGAGGGGGAAACGCGCCCAAAAAGAAGCACATGGCCCGCTTCGGGCATTTATCTATTTCAATGTTTCTAACATGAAACTAATAATAATTTAACTCGATCGTTTACTTCTCCGACGTTTCACCGTTAATGGATGACCCTGTAGAATAAAGCGAGGGCGTGAATCTGGGAGTAGACAGATTTTCACCTTGGTAGATCTTATCTTCTATTTCTCTTATCCGCTGCTCGATCCTTTGTACCACCATAGTCGCGCACTCGTGACGCACCAATTAAAGCCAATGGCCTCCCTATAGTCGAGACCTTCGGCCACGCGTCCTCGCGGTTTAAAAGCGTTGGGCGATAAAGTATTGCAAACATTACCGTGTATCGATGACTTATTGCCGGACGAGGAGCAACGTATAGTTACGCGGGGTTGTAATCATTCGTACACATGTTATAATTACCGTTGCACGACCGATTAATCACACATGGCTGCCCCGACCGGGCTGCATTACTTTGTTACTTCTTCGAACGCGTCGTGAACTCGCGAATTCGAGTGATGATTTCGTGAGCACAAAAAGGCAGCCATGAACGCCTCGTACACAACGCCGGTACCATCTTCCCGCGGTGTAATAACGGTAACTCCGAATAACGACGCGTATCGCGTCGTAAATATTGCAGCGCCTCGATTATACATTCTTTCGATCGTGCAGTTACATATCGACACGCTCTTATCGTGACCTTATCGTAAGCTTATCCCACGTGCTATTAAGTTCACCCAGGGAATTACAATCTTCCTCCATAACTGGTATCTTAAACGGTCCTAACTTATTTTATCGAAGCGTCGTTGAAAATTCCTGTCATTATCGTTAACTAGCCGAGTATTTGACGGCGCCATATGTTACGAGTATATAGGATAACATCAATGATTCTACCCCACAGCGACGCTGGTCCTTCGCTGATTAGAATGGCAACAACACTATTTATTGGTACGAAATTTTACTCACATGGGTTTCTTTCGATTTTACGTATGTTGTGGTACGTGTGTTACTTTTTATTTCTATGAATGTTAGGTTTAAAGGAATATGTGCTCACGGCAAAAGCCAATACAATTCTGTACCCTAACACAAAACCAGGGTCGTGAGGGCACCCTTGGCGGTTCTCCTTTAAGAGGGGGAAACGTGCCAAGGAGAAGCACATGGCCTGCTTCAGGCATTTATTTATTTCTACGTTTCTAATATACTCCTCTCCTTAGTTTAATTTATCCTTTTCCAATATTTCTCATGTTACAGAGATGTTCAACAAGAAATAATTTTTTTTAAAGAGTAATTTCACCCCTTCGACGAGAACAACCAGCTTTTTCATTTGTTCCTTCTGTCTAATATCTTGCAAACTGCTCTAGTTGTGACCAGGTTGTAGAACCTCCCCTGTGAGTCACTGAGATTCCGTTCGCCGTGAAATAAAGCAGTCGTTTATATAAGGAAATGCGTTCGATGTCCGGCCAGCCGTCACGGAACGTGTCGCAATTCGTTCCATCGTGCGCCGAACGAACACCGTTTCGCCACCGGTCGTATAACCCGTTACGATTGTTATTAACGCCTCCCACGCGCCACCTTGTATTCTATTTTCCCTCCGCCCTGACGCCGAGCGACTAGTTTTAAGTTACCGAGGACGAGCGGATTACCAGTTAAGTAACACAGTTATTGGACACCATCCCTGCCTCGCTCGCGTGCAAGGTGAAGTTCAAGTACGCGGTAACGACTCGGATAGGACTTATCGAACGATCGTGCTGACTGTGCCTATCCGCGACGCGATCCTCCACGCCCACGCGATCGCTATTCGGCGTTTCGAAGGCAACTTAGACCGCGCGTGGATTGAAAAACGTGGTTAATGGACCGGGAAGTCGAGAACGTGTTGCAACGAGCACGTAATGTCGCCATGTCGGAAACCTGTGGTGCTAATTATGGAAACGAAACACGGAATAATTAAAAAATTCGAAAGCAACGTGCAACATTCAGTAGACTAAGAATACCAATACATATCTGGTCTTATCGTACATCAAAAAGATTCTGAATGGAAATCAAAATTTCAATGTAATAATAATGACATACTTCAACGTTTTTCACGAATTAAACCTGTTAAAAAAATTGTTTAACTTGGCAGCTAAAAAGAATTAAATCATATTTTTCACTGTTTTTTGAAAATTGTTTTATCCAAATACCCATGTTCTACTCTATTTGAAAACCGTGCTTGCGTCTAAAGGTTACTTTCAAACCAAAAATGGGGAACTTAGCGGAAAATACCGATAGTCAACGTCTAGAGAGGTAAAAAGATTAGCGCAGGAAGACATGGGTGCAGGTTATCGCCGAAAGTATTCGTAGAATGTTTGCCATCGCCTATTTGCTAGGACACGGAGAGCCTCTATCCGTCAATTCTTATCTTTCCCGAGAAAAGGTTGTGACCGGAAAACATATCTTCTCGTGTACTCCCACTGGATCGAAACGTTTAATCTTCGTTACACGCGCCGACTAATGACACGGTAAACAGAGACACGTTTTTCACGGTTATTAAGCGCGTTCCTCGGTTTCACCGCGTGCACGTCAAGAGGCGTTCAGAACGTAGAATGTATTTTATTACGTCGGCGTTTCGACTCGATACCGTGGCCACCTCCAACTGGTTTTCGACTTCCTCGTTTCCCCTGGGATCGTGGTCTGGGCAATAACGATATACATTTCTTTTTTTTTCTGTCCAAGTTGTTTAGGAATTTGAGCTTTGTTGTTCTTCGAGAAATACTGGTCGTTCAAAAGTCGGCTTTAAACGATCGCGCGCGCGTCGATTTTTAGTCTCGCGACACCCACGTGAAATTCTCACAGGACAGTCACACCCGAAGCCAATCGAAATTCAAATCGAGAACGTTTAAACCGCGATAACGTCGAGGCGATTTTTTATCGCCGATGCGACGGCGAACGGTCGACGTCGTAAATCGCTTTTACATATTAATTCAGGCTCGACGACAAAATTTACGACAGACCCGCGAATGTTGCGCAACCGGGAGATAACGAATCGAACTTTCCCTCTGGTAGATTTTATCGTCGTTCCGTGACGCTTCGATCAAAATTCAAACATCGCGATTGTTAATATTTACTTGGTTGTACAATTGAACCACGCGTCGGTCGTTGACCTACGATTTAATTAGTATTTTCTCAAATGTATATTTATAAATGAGCTTGTTTATAAATGTTTGAGCTTGTTCATAAATGCAATGTTCAGGATAGATTTAGTTTACGAATGCTTGTGAATGTTTCAAAGTGTCGATTTTAATATATTAAACTTCATGACGAGTGTAGCCTTGTTATTGTGAAACTTGGTACAGTAATTCCTCGTTAATATTCGCAAGGATCCAGAACGCGAACGTTATTATATAAAGAATTTATAACGAGTCAGTATCGAACGCTGTAGACAATATATAATATAAAGAAGGTATCAGATTATCACGATTGAAAAGGTTATTTTAAAACCGTGTTAAAATTCAATTACTAAAGATCAAATATTATTTACGATTATCGTGTAAAATTCCCGAATACTTAGTTACGGTATTAAAAGCTTGCAAGTAAACTTCGTGTGTACATATGCAACCGACGTTTCTTGTATCGACCTGATACAAGAGCGTAGATTGATTCCATTGAATTCCCATCGTCCCACCGTTCACCTTCGTAGCAGCGAACTAAACTAAAGTTGGCCGTGCAGGCGAGTCGTACACACGCAACGTGCACATACGCTTACGTGAGGCGCAGCATCTGCAGAATCAGAAGTTCTCGTCGAATATAAAGAATTCGTTGGAATGGATCCGTTGCGCCGTCCAACAGCGGCGAACAATGGCTGGAGATTTCTCAATCGTCCTGGCACGTAATCGATTATGGTCCTTCCCCTCGAAAGCGTCCTATCGGAGTATCGTGGCTCAAGGTGCGCCCGAGCATTCGACCGGGCTAATTGAATGCGAATCGATGGAACTTCGCGTGTGGGATTCGCGTATAATTAACGATGATCGCGGCGATCGATCCCGAGGCGTGCCTCTACGCTGCTGGATTATTTAACGGTATAGGGAAGCGTAGGAATCGCTCGTTAGTTGGTAACCATTCGATTTTCCGTATCGAGAAACTTTTCAACGCCGGTTTATCGGATTAAAGTGCATCATGGCCCGTTTTACGCCTCGTCGGCTTCTCATTATCGCCGCTGGTTGCTCCGCGCGGCGTTAGAACAGACAATAGCCTGTCGGCGATAATCACCTGCGCCGCGAATTACCGTAAGTGCTGTTTCATTGATAGAAATTACTGTACTAGCTGTTCGTATCAATATTTCAGATACAATTTGTTCCTTTCGAGACGATGATTAGTGTAATAAATAAAATAATAATTATCGAGGATACCGTTTTACGGATGTCAAGATCGAACGCGTTTACTTTATGCTTTTATTTGTGTAATTTTATAATTGAGAAGAGATAATGTTCTATATTCACTTTACGAATAAAGCCTGGTGTTCATTTTAAGAATCATTACTGTATGCAAATTGTCACAAGCATTCCAACTCGTATTCTTTTTTAAATATCGTCTTTCACACTTCAGTGGCTTCAAGGACAATAAAAATATTCACCTTACGAATCACGCTCGGTGTTCATTTTACGAATCATTACTATATACAAATTGTCGACACTTCAACTCATATTTTATTTAAATATCGTTTTCCACGCTTCACGGGGCTCCCTAGTTGGGCTAGAAACATACGATTTACGAATCACGACCTGTGTTCATTTAAAGAATCATTACAGTACACATTCCCTCCGGCAGAGAAGGTTATCGAGCGCGTAAAAGTGGAATAGGGAATTAATGGTGCCCAACGCGATTCGCGGTGGATTCGCAAATTGATTCTGCCGCGATTATAGGCTTTCCCACCGTCATCCGAGCCACATATTTCTCAGCAACGAGCCACATGGCGCCGTTCATACGCTGCATTCTCTCCTGGCCGGTGTGTTCGGCGTGTAACGCGCGCCGCCAATGAGCGTAACACGACGTAGACGGAACGCCACCCTCGCGCAACCTGCGGAACTCGGACGATATCGAGCCATGTGCACCGCGTACTGCACACGGACTCTCACCTGCGCCTCGTGTCCACCACACGCGTGCACCCGACGGTGCATCGCGCATTCCCGCTTCGAGTGCACGCGTTGCAGTCGCGCACCGACCCGCCAGCGATCGTTCCCTCTCGTTTTCTCCAGTCTTCGCGGTCCTCCTCGAGCGCTGACCGAGTCCCTCGACGCTCGTTCCTCTTCCATCGGGGCCGGTGTACGTGCGTACATAAGCAAACCTGTTGTTACCGCTCCTCCCCGCTATTATCTCTCTCACGCATCGGCGCCGATTTTTATAGGCGAGGTGATTCACGAGGCAAGTTCATCAAGTCTCCTCCCTTACCTTCCGTGGGCACACAGCGCGCGCGCTTTCACGGGGGATTACAGAGGACGAGTTTCCTATTTGTATCCTCGTTTCCTGCACCGCTTTGAACCGCGTATCAAGAGGGCTGGGGGAGGAGAATAAGAGCCTGATCTCTCGCGATCGTTACGACAGAAGAGGTGATGATTCGACGCTTCCGATTGCCTAGAAATTGTTTCGATCCATTTTCTCACTGTATTTTTTAGGGAGGCATTCCTGAAATTTCTTTTTTAGGTATTTTGAAAGTTTTTAGTTCCGAGAATATCGAGATAAAATAATAAGGCAAGGTCTTGAAAGCCTCTTCGGTTTTTAAAGTTTGAAAAATGCATCGTACTTGAGAAATGCAAACGCTGTTATTAAGAGTAAGGTTGTTATTCTCGTTTTGAAAAATTTAACTTTTTGTTGCAGACGGAGTCGCATACAGACACCTCCATGTATTTATTATTAATGTATTCCTTTTTTAGATCGATCGGTATCGCGTAAAGAATGCATAATGGCACGTTGCAGAATCGTATGAAAAGTGTGATGCCTGAACGTTGAAATATGAATAAGTAATACCGTATGTTTTTTCCAAGGTTTCTTTTTCTACCCTTACCGTTTTACCAATAATACATAATTTAATGAGACATAAACTGCCGTCCGTAACTCTCCGTACCACCGCTTAGTTAATTATTCACGAATGTGTTATTAATCATTGACGTTATAGTAGAACTTTTCTAAAACTTCGTACCGTAATAATGGTGCTATAAAATTACGGATCTCGTTAAGCTCTGCTTAAGTACCTTCTTGTGTGTCATGCGACCTAACAAACCAGCTTGCATCGCGTTGCTTGGAGCGTTCACTTTTAGATCCATCCACGCGTTCTCGAATTCCTGCGTAATCGCTTTGAAATATACTCCATTGTGGATCGAGTACAATTAAAGCTCGTGTAAAAATGGTTCCGAATGCTGTGGGCAAATTCTACCAGTCGGCGATTATAAAATTTATGCTTTACTTAATAACCCTTTTACGGTTGATAGGTCGATTTATCGTCACCTTTAGTATTTTTTAATAGGATATACAAGTTACTAACAGTTATACAAAGTTGCATTAAATAGATTGATCAGTAGTAGATCTTTCACTCAACAAATGGCTGGTAATTGCAATTCCTATTCATTGTTTTCTTTGCAATTTATCTGTATCAAATGAAATGTTATTATTGCCTTCTTTTAGCGCTACTATAAAGTAATCACAGTATTTATCATTCTTAAAGTCACTTCGCTGGTTTTATATTAATTTTCAAATTATGATTAGGAGTTTCCAAACGCAAATTTCGTCTTATTATGGAATGTAAAATCATCGCCTTAAAAGATTGTCTACTTGTAAGAAAGTACACAGTGCATGTACTCACATATCATTGACTTAATTATACGTTCCTCTTCACTAACTAAATAAATTGATACTCCACACAGAGCCCCCACCAAGGTCGAAATGTTAAATATTAATATTGTTGTAGGATATGCTCATTTGCCCTAATACCACTCATCTTCTTATATTGATTAATGCTTCCTAGCTGCACAAGATGAGAGAATCCTGTGTTCCGTAACGCTTCAATAGTGGAAGGGAAAATGACAAGCAAGAAGGAAAGATGAAGACAGGTGGTTTTACTCAATAAACGGAGAAGCAAGAAATAAAGGAAACGCCAAGGGATATCTGTACTCGACGCAAGAAACAGAGGGGCACAAGAGGTCAATGCGAAATATGGGAAGGAAACAGCTCTGGAGATAGGAATCAATCAATGGAGATACGGGAACTTGAGGTTTCAAGTTCCATAATGACGGAGAGAAGACAAACTGAATTAAAAAATAATAATCAAAATAATTTAATCCTTTCGAACTTGAACACTTTAATTGCAGCTTCCAGTTGAGTATCAAATCTATGAAAGAAAAGTTAAAATAACAACTAATTACACGAGTGTAATTAGTACATAATGTAAAAGTCTGACGAGAAATGTAAGGAAACAATAATTTAACCCCTCCTAACTTGAACTTTAATTGCAGCTTCCAGTTGAGTATCAAATCGATAACATAAAAGTTAAATGAGTGTAATGGGTACATAATATGAGAATCTAATGAAAAATATAAGGAAACAATAAAATGTTTAAATGTTCATGGTGGAACATTTTTATATAGAATGACGAAAATTTGAAGAACAGTTTTGAGTATACATACACTGTAAAAGAAACGAGCTCTGCCTCTTTCTAAAACCACCCTGCGTAAAATAATTGCTTTTAAAATAAAGTAAACGCACGTTACCGAAAGGAAGCAGAGGATCGGAAGTAAGGACACGAGAAAGCGGGATACTGTGCGCGAAAAGGGAGCCGAAGCAGCGAGTGGGAGGACGACCGAGATACGGTATCGTTATCGTTACACTTAAATCTAATACGGATGAAATTCCAAGGCAGCGGGCTTACAAATGGACGCCAGCACGAGGACGTCCGCGGCTTCCTGCTCCGGCGTTCCGATCAACGGCGACGATCAGCTGTTACGCGGCCCACCCACACACCCACTTGCACACCTGAACACACCGGACCCGGTCTCGCTCGTGCACCAGGCATCCGATCCCGTTGAGACGTGTCCGTAACCAGTCCACCGCGCCAGACATAATCGGGACACTTCTTTATATAGCGATTATTACGCTGACGCGCCGTGTTCCTGCTTGTCGTCGTGATGCGTGCTCGAACAGCGCCGTGTACTTTTTGATAACGTTTAAGAACCGAAATCCCGTGTAATCGATGGACACCGTAATGATAAAGTACCCAAAACGACGCGTCTTTCGTAGAAATGGATACGCTTGACGTAGTGTACCGATTTTGTTATTCTGGCGTTCGAATCACCAGTCAGCCCTCGTTAACGTTATCGAGGGAGGTACACTATTCCAGGAATTGTCGACTGTTATTACTGGACTGCAGATATTCATGCATTTATGGGAAATTTTAATTTTCGAAAAACTATGTAATACAGTTAATATGCAAATATACAGGGTGTTTGGCTACCCCTGGGAAAAATTTTAATGGGGGATTCTAGAGACCAAAATAAAACGAAAATCAAGAATACCAATTTGAATTCTTTTCTCGAAAATGCGCACGATTTCGGGGGTATGTCTATTCACCAAAAATGATTGTAATTGACCCTCGCAACTGAAAATAATTTTTCCAAAACGATTTGAAATTTTTTTTTTCCGTTGAAAAATTTCACACCTTCTCCAATCTAAGAAACGATCTCTATATATTAAAATTTCAACTCAGTACCTTAAAAGTCGAAAGAAACACGTGTCTTTCCTAGATCTTTGGTCGTCTATCAATACACCAGAACGTTTAAATAACCAGATTCGGAATATCAAAGAACGTCATTGTCAATACGTCGTCGCGTGCAACTCTCATCCGGAAATAATTAATATGTACTGTTATCGATCCCAGGAAGAGGAAGCTCGAAGGCTGTAGACAGGGAAAAGGCTCGAGAATTAAGAGAGATATAAATATAAACGGATTACTTTTTCTTTCATCGTGACTAGAAAGACGATGCCGATGTAAAGTAGATCTCGCCTATAATATGACAATATGTATGCCGAGAGAGCGTCGTAATAGAGTTCACCTAAATCACGAGCATAATACGGACCCGGGGTGGCTCGAACGAGAACTGGGATTATAAAGACAATGACCCCGAAAGCAAGTCAGGTACGGACCGGTACGATAATTCAAAAGGATATCTAATTCATACGAGAAACTTGTTTTTTATTCCCGCTATAAGAAACAAGTCATCTTAGATAGAGGGGAAAAAAGGAAAAAAGAACGGCTGCCGGACGACGAATAAATTACCAAGTTTCACAACTTCCGCCGCTATGGAATCGTGAACGCCTCTCTTACGACAACCGCCGCTATCCAATTCGACCTATCTAAAAAGATTATGGTCGACGGAGGTTACCCCTATGCGTTCGCGACGAATCAAGAGAAATCTAAACGGACAAAAACCCGCATCGTGTCCTCACAGGCCTCCGGAAAGAGGATCGAGACGAGGATTCAAGTAACTAGTTCTTCTCTGCAGCTCCGTGCAACAGGGTAGGCCCATATTGTGCCAATTAGGTGAAAAGTATAAATAAATATGTACATATGACATAGAAATTTTAATACCTTTAGCAATACTGATTATCATTCTGTATTTATTAGGATCTATGTTTCTCAACCTTTTCCTCCCTCCAATAGGGAAAACCTCTAGGTCTCCAATTTGTTTGATAAAAATATTGAAATGTAAGAAAATGTCAGAAATGGTTAAACCTAGTTAAGGCTAGTTCTAGCTAAGAATTATTTTACTTAATGTTGACTTTTACCAAATTGGTAAATGGAAATTAGCTTTCCTCTAAAACATTTAAAAAATAATGAACCATTGGAGGATTTCATAAATTTTCAAATAATTACATTGACATATAATTATTAGTTTAAACTTGCAGAGGGTCGCAACAGCTCCAATAATTCACTTAAGGGTTAACCTTTTGACACAGAAGCTTAACCACTGGAATTACTGGCTCTACAGTGTATAGAAACATGGCTCTAAGAACTGTTGCTACGAAAAAAAACAGAAACTTTTACTTTGAGAAGTGTAACTAATAATAATATGAATAATAACGTCAATATTATACCATTATACAGAATGGTGCAATAGGCGAAGCGTAGCTACGCTGTTATTAAGAATAATCTACAAGGGTATAGGGAGGCCAGTTGAAGATTTACGAACAGATTATGTAGCTAAAGATAGGTTAAAACAATGAAAGATGATTCAGGATGAAGGTATTAGCCGCATGCTTAAAGGAAATGGTAGTGGGAAGAGAGCGGATACGATTAAGTAAGAGATTGTAATAGTGACGCGAAGCGTGTGTTAAATAACTACTAAATTTGGCGAAGTGAAAGATAGAAGGTTCCCAGATTCGATGTCCTTTGGTTTTCATCTGTGGAACCATGTTAAAACAAAAGTATAAAAACAGATTATATAGGACTCAATGATTTTTTTGTAACAATTAAATTTGTCAATAAATTAACCGCTGCAGTTATAATGCATCGACACAAAACACCCGACCACAATGTGTTGACATTGATACGTTGTGTTTATGTGTTCACATTTGTTATAAGATGTACATAGCGTAAGGAAGAATGGGGGGAAAAGGGGTAAGAAAGGGAGGAATGGACGAGAGGATAATGAGAAAAAGTGCAAGAGAACGAAAACCATGTAAGAAAATATACAATTTGGTGTCAAAGGGCTGTATGTATATCACCTACGCACCCTAATAAAGGAAAACTGAAACTGAATCATTCTATAAACTATAAACATGCACTCTTCACACCTAGTCATACCTGCAGAAGATAAATAAATAATTAAAGGGAAATGACCGATTCAGCGACGGAACAAGACGCGTTTACCTCACACAGTGCTCCCCCAAGCACCTCTTCGCACAGAAGCGACCGGAGGTCCCAAGCTCCGGATCGGTCGGTCGCATAATTCACGGCGTCGGGGACGTTGCCCGCGCGATTCGATCGCGCGCCGTATTCGGCGGAGGCGCGAGATAGCGAGCGGAAAGAATAAGGGCGCCGCGAGCCCTCCGGTAGCGTGGCAAGCGTGTGTACCGTCCGCGAACCGAAAGGGGGGGAATCCGTCGACTGGGCGTTCTTTAAGATGGCCGATCTCTTCGCGGCGCGAAATCAATATTGTTGGATTGGCTCGATAACGCCTCGTAAATATAATAAAGCCCTCGGAGAACCCTCTTTCCCTCGTGGTTCGAAGATCCGCGCGGCGCAAGCGGGGCGAGCGCAGCCTAACAGAGATAATGGTCGAAGCCCTGGGCACCCGGTAGGCCTCTGGTGGAGGGGTTCGCGATGGAAGAAGGGCCCCAACCCCCTCTACTCGCGTTGCATCTCGCTCCCTCCTCCTTCGGACGCAACACGTCGCGGCCAGACCCGCCGGCCACCGCAACAACCGAGTCAGTGAGATTCAGCCCGAGCCGGCGAACGGTTCGCTCTCGGCGCGTCCTTTGCATCCGCTCGCGCCAGCGTCGCGTCGCACTCGTCGTACTCGCCGTGTCGTGTTCTACGAACCCCCCGACGAGCGTGTGTGGTCCTCTGGCTCCGCCACCGGGCGCGCGGTTCTCCAGGAACGCGATAAAAACGAAACTCTGTTCGATCGAACCGGCCGATCGAGGGGGGGGACCATCGAGCGCGACACCCGAAGATCGAAACGGTTCGGGTGTTTCTCGGTGAGGGATCGCCCGGTTGTTCGACGGTGTTGAGTGTCCGGAAGGGATCCGTGGTCGTCGACGGTGTGGATTCGAGCACCAGAGGACACGGATCGCGGCGGAAGGTCGCTCGGGGAGCAGTCGAGCGAGCAACGAGCACGCGGAGACTTCGACGACCGGTACGAGGATGTCGCACTCCGCGGACCACCCTGACTGTCGTTGTCGTCACCGTGTACCGGTGACGACGATCCTCGCGGCGATCTTGCGGTGAGATCGCGACCCCCGCGCCTCGAGCTCCGTGCTGTGTAAATGGACGACTTGTCTTCGATTTCGTCGCGATCGGTACCAAGTAGATCGGTATCAGTGTGGCCCAGTGAACGACGGGGAAACGTGACAAGAGTCGCGGCGAGGAAAGTTACGAAGGATAGCGATATTGTTTTTAGCGACGAAGAGGAATCGGTTTGTTGAAAGAGTGGCATGTTCGGTTCTAATCGAAGTTCGGTGAACGATGATCGCGGGAATGACAGCGAGGTCGTCGTCGGATGAACCCAGAAACGTGTGATCGTAGAACGACGGTGAAAAAGCAATCGAGTGAACCCGGGAAATAGTAACGCGCGTGTGCATATATGCTACGCTTCGCACGACGCTCGTGGGAAGCTGTACGAATCACGGATTAATGCACGCCGGAAATCGCAGCATGGAGGACATAGTGAGTATATCATAGCTTTTCTACGGTGCACGGTCCTTCGCTACGAAAATCGCGCTGGTCGATAGGAACTTCTGCGTACGAGTAAAACACGCTCGCGACGACTATTAACGCGTTCACTGCCGGATGAAAACCGTATAATTTTGATTTTAGGCCATTGTAAACTACGTAATCTGAAATTTGTTTCAGTACTTGTTTTTCTAATTTTGCTAAAATTCACAACTCCTACCCAAATTTATTTCTCTCTGCATCTTAACTTGGGAATGTCAATGACGTAGCAGTCAAAGTATTACAAAATTCTGTCAATGAATAAATAGAAACTTGAGTTAATCATCGTAATCCCTGAGACGAGATGCGATCGAAATTTTCGTTCAATAAAAATTTAAGTTCGAATTAATCTCCAGCAGGTATAACGCACTGGCGCCAACGTTTTTTTTAAGATACACTTTGTGGTATAACTTTCGTAAGAGGCCACAATCGGTGACTACGGTGATCGTGATATTAATACGTTGTCATTTTTTAATACAAGTTTTCAAACAAGCATCGAAGCGTAAGTTGATGTTTTATCGTGGTGCAATTCGACAGTTTCAGAACAAATTCCGCTGTCACTTGTTTCATGTGCATATCACTGAAAATTTTTTCGGATTAGGTACCAACTTTGTCAGCTACTTCCTTGATTGTGATTCGACGATTAACAATGGCTTTTTCCTTAACTTCACTTTTTCATTGATCGTTAATGAACCAATGTTTGTGAACCGCTCGTTCGTGGATATTAGACTCGTCAAAAATCTTTTACAATATTTTCACTACCTTAACACTTAACGGACGTGTCACGTAAATTTACGTTTTTCCATTTTAACTTTTTAGAGCAGGCCACGTAGATTTACGTTTTTTATTTTTATTACGCTTTATTACGTGGTTCATCCTAGGAAGTCAGAATCGACTAGAGTAGAAAGTAGAACAAGCGACAGTATAAATTAAAAATTTTTCAATTCTGTGCAAAAGTATCTATTTTGTATTACATCTTACGAACAATGGTAGAATGTCAAACATTATACACGACTTTCAGTACTAGCCACTGTGTACGAAAGACTTTGACGAAAACCATTAAAAAATCGTGAAATTCATACTTCCGAAAGGTATCATCGCTTATGAATGATCGATATTATTACTGTGGGTCGCGATTAAGTGAGCATTGGCCAATTGTTTAGCACGTCACGAATCACCTCGGCGATCGTCTAAACGTAAGCACGCCGTAATCACAGGTTCTACGAAAATGATGTACGATCATCGAACAGCGCAACGTCATAGTTCGTAATTACAAGAGGAATGCTTTGCATGCGCATGAGTAAGGCGTCAGACTGTGTATCGAAACGAGATGTGCAATTATTCGAAAACAAACATCGTTAGAAAGCGTGCAGATAGAGGACTCGCGATCCGCTGAAAGGCGATCGTTCGATCGCGGATCCACGACCTTTTGTGTTCCTTACAGGTGTACCGCCTAACGCGTTAAGAATTCCGTTTAAAACAGTCGTTTACATAAGACTTCTGACGTTACGTAAGAATTTCGGTGGGGAACTGGTTGCTGAAAGGGTGACGTACGCGTAGGTGATTGAATATGTTGATTCCGTTGGCAGCTGTCAACTCTAATCGATAACCGTACACGAACGATTGATACTCTACCTATTATGCCTATACCGGTACCCGATACTCGATATAAATGATACTTTACCCTTTCGAGTAAAAGTATCGGTCGGTGGTCGAATGCATATATTCTGAAACTTGGTTATTCTATTCACGACGGAGATAGACATCTTTCTCAGCGTTTCACATAAATGCATCGCGTTGCAAATAAAACAGTCTGTACGAACGTGTACGAGTATCCCGATAGTTCCGAGTTGCCAGGCACAGGTAGTGAAAATTGTCACATGACGTTCATTCTATTCAACGAACGTTCGTCGATCGTCCCCGAAAGAGTAAAATCCGATTTATCGGACAAAGCGCGGATCAAAGGCGACGAACAAAACTCTCGAACGAAAGGACGCGGACTGGTCGAGGCACGGTCTTAAACTAATGTTTGATCTTTGCGTTGCCGAGGGTTTAAATCCGATTTCCTGGCCGGAATGTGATTCGAGAAGAATGAATAGAACTTCGACCGGGTAAACAGACCTGATTCCCAGTCTTGGTCTAATTGAGAAGTTGGGTTAGTCGGGATTACGGATGTTCCACCGTCCTGTTGGATAAGTTAAAACCGATTTCCTGAACGGAACTTTGAACTTTGACCGAGCTTAACCGAGGACTAATTAAAATCTGAACTGCAATTCGACTTTATATTTATTTTTATTTAATCAATTTCTATAGTAACTTTTATACTCTTTATTTGATCAATTTTTATACTTATAGTGATCACTGTTATTATTGTAAAACGATGCTCGGTAGTGTAAAATTGTTTTTGTTTACGTTTAGTAATAGTGATTGCTACAGTCTTGACCTGGTTTAGTGGTTGGAAAGATAAAAATCAGAGAAACAAAAATAAAATTAATAAAAATGGCTACTGTAACCCTTGAATGCAGACAATGGTGAAAATTGTTAATTTTATGAAATAAATCAATATGTAGATTTACATATTTAGAAGTATAAATCGGTGGTGCATAGAAATTTAGTGACTGTAAGAGAGGCTGAAATTTTGTATGTCCTCTGATTAAATTGTAAAGGAAAGTTATGTTTGCAATAGTTACACGAGTATCCAATGGTAGCAAATTTAGGTCTAAGATCTGGTTATATTGACTACTGCCATTACATACTTCTATTTACCCTATTTGGTCCTCAAGTAGCATTATACGATCGAAGAGGTTAAGATATCTCGCGTCATGGACCATTGGCCGCCAATCGCCTAGCACGTGTCGTGGATCGCTGAACACCAATCAGAGTTATTTTAATTGCTCGACTGAACAATTAAACGACTGAGAGAAGCATGCTGTGGATGGTAGCCTATAACCTCTGTTATCTATAATAGTAAAGTAGAGGAAAAGGTAGGATTATCAGATAGGGTAGAAATATAAGACACTAAGGTTTTAAGCCATATGCAACACAGCAGAAAATTAATGGTACATCATAAAAGTTCAATTTTGCATTAATTTAAAAAAAAGTAACAAATTCATAGGTTCATAAGATCCACAATATTAATACTTACGCACTTTATTTCACATGAACTGCATGAGTATAAATATTTTGGACGTTACGAAACCTACGAATTGTTCATTTTTGTTTAAATTAATGCAAAATTGAATTTCTAGAAAATGGGGTGGTTATACGAGATACCATTATTTTTCTGTAGTGTTGCATATAACTTAAAACATTAGTGTCTCACATTCTCATTAATATAAATATTGTGGAGCTTACGAAACCTATGAAATTTTCATTTTTTCTTTTAAATTAACATAAAATCGAACCTCTGGAAAATGTGGTGGTAATACGAGACAGCAGTTTTGTTGTTCAAATTTATAAAAATTTTGACTAATCTGAGAGTCTCTAGATTAGAAAATAGAAACTGTATCTCGGATTCTAACAACTTCCTGTGATCCTGTTATCCTCTGCTTCGTATCGCGCAGAACCGGAGGCAAAACAGATCCCGAAAGGAGACGTAAAGGGTCGCGAGATAAAGATTGTACGATGAATTGCGCGGAGAAATCGCACGTGGGAACCGGCAAATGAAAGTCGTAAAAGAAGAGGGACCCCGCGTGGAGGAACCTGCCAGAAGTACTCTGGATGGATGAGCGTCGACGCGCGTGACAGCCGGCGTATTAAGGGAACGTACAGACAAATTTCCGAACCTTGGACGCAAAAAACGCGTCCGCTCGCGGAGACGAAACTCTTCTGGGGAAGAAGGGTACAGCATCGGTCGGTGGCTCGTTACGCCCTGGTCGATTAGTCTTCCGAGAGAGGCTCTCTCTTCTCCTCGCCAGGCAACGCGCTCGCGTACGCTCTTGGAGCATCGTGCGCGCCGCGCGACGGAGGAGCAAATTCATTAAAACCGGTTCATTTAATAGGCACGCGCATTACGCGCTCGCAGAAAATTTGAGAGGAAAGACAGACGCGCTCGGGCTCGAACGATTCTGATGATCATCCTTGCGGTCTTTCGCGGCGAACGAGGATGGGGTCTCTCGGAGTCGTAAAGAAAGTTCCGCGAAACGGAACGCGCGCGCGGTGCGTTAACGGTAAAGGGGTTGATTGTGATCGACGTGATCCTAATGAGCCAGACCATCTGATTGGATCGCATGTAGGATTTATTATCAAGTAGCTGAATTGCTTGTACTTCGTGCGGGATTATAATTTGTAACCAGTCGCAGAAGACGTTTGCTAAACAGGAACTAATCTCGGATGGAACTTCTCTTCGCTCGTCTATTGCGAATTCCTTAGGATCGGTTTACGGATTCGATGCCGTACCAATTCTTTTTAAAACGGGGTGAATAAGTACTTGGAATTGTTCGTGTGACTTGTGAAAAATATTGCACAGTGTTTTGGCAGATATTCCGGTTTGATTGGGGCGGAAAGTATTTTATTTAAACGTTGATCTTTGGAAATAATTAGTAATGAATGAATTTAGCTGCTCTAAAACACTGGTTCTTAACCTGTGGTCTGCATATAGGTAGATCTCTGGAAAATGTTCTAGCAATAGCTTAAAATTTAAAATTCTCCAACAGTTTCTTCCAAAAATGAAATTTGTGAATGTATGGACTCATTATAGTAGGTACTCTTTTACGCAAAAAATGCAAAATAAAAAATATATTTTTACAATTGTCTATCTAGGCCCTATTGCTCTATCTGCATCCTGTACAAATATGTATCATAAATGACAAATTTGCATAAACATCCGGTGTCTAGTCAAGATAAAACTTTAATCCTATGTCTACACTACCTAAACATATCATTTCAATTCACCTGGTACTAAGAGAAAACTAGACAAAGAAATTCATAGCAATGTCTAATAAGAATATTTCTGATAACATTAGGAATCCATATATTTTTGTAAAACAACCCTTCCCTATTTTTTTTTTGTATTCAATTGTATATGAACCTGGTGGAACAAAATACACAGAAAACTGTTGAGTATCCACTACACGATGCTATCTTTTAACAAGATCACAAATCTTTCAATATACAAAATTCTACATATGTAATTCGGTAACTTGAAGGAACCCTTTTCGTCACTGATGCAATGGAATCAAAATGTCTAAAACCTTTGACAAAATACACGAAGATAAAGAAATCCAAGTGCCTGGAAGCGTCCCATACCCGTCCCGTCGACGCAAATCACGCAAATTTCTGACTCGTCCGTTTCTTCCATCGAGACATGCATTAGTGTCGGCCAACATCCGAGGGAAATGCTTCTCAGGACAAAAGGACTCCGACGTCCCACCAGTCGGTCAATTAGTCCTGAGAAAGTGCGCGGCAATAGAAGTGCTTCGCGGCTGTGTTCGAGCGTGTGCGAACAGCAGACGCGTTCGCGCACGGTGCGCTTATTAGTTGGCATTGGTCGACTCTCGCGCCTTGTTCGCTCGGGACAATGAGGCGGGGATTGCATATTGTTGTTTATATTTACGCGTCGCAGCATAAATCTTCGTTTAACTCGCATTCAGAGGACGGCGACGATACGGCCGAACGTGTACGCGCTTGGCCGACGCGAGCGGATCGCTAAGAGCCACGAGCTTCGTCGCGCGGACGAGCTTCGTCACGGATAAAGCGCGGTCTTCATTAAACCTAACCCTCTTTGCGTGCCGGACGACCATTAAGGACCAAGAACCAACCTACGACTAATTTGTACTGTAAATGAGATCTCGTGGAATCGTTACCCCCCGTGAAACAAAACGCCGACCGACGGGGCTCTGGCAAGATCTTTCCTTGGGGACTTCGAAGACTGATCACACGCGCGGACGCCATTTTTGTTGGCCTGTTCTTGTTCTGGAAATATTTAGTCCTGGATCTTGTAATCTTTTCAGTCTCGATGCTTTTTACCCCTTTAATGGCATGCAAACTTCGTGTGTGAGATCAGAATTGCACTTTGGGCCTGCTAGTGAGGCAACCTTAGCAGGCCCTAAACTTAACACGTTGACTGCCAAGACCAAAATTTTGATTATAGATAATTGTAAACTGCGTAACTTAAAATTTGACTTAGTACTTAGTCAATTTAAAAATTTAAAGATTTATGAATCTTATTAGAAGTTACTTTCTTTGACATTTCAACTTAAGAATTAGTTTCTTTTTAATTCTATAGTGTAAAGTCTTGTCACCCATCATACATGGCCGATGTGACAGTCAAAGTGTTAAACACCAGTCGAGGAGTGTATGTATAGGAATACGTAGTCGATCGAGTACTTGTGAGAGAGCGTAGCCCTCTACTGGCGAGTGTCGCCACAACTTTACGCGATGGCTGACGATGGTACAATATTGGATCGTCAATGACGTTTCATAAAGATAAAAAGACAAATTTGTTAGATCAATAAAGAAAACACAAGATTTTGTTTTGTTTCTAGGTAATGTTTAACCAAACTTTGATCTTAAGAGCTGAAAATTGTCTGAAAATTATTAGAATGAACAAGGATAAGCTGGGCGACTTTAAGAAGGCGTGATCGCGCCAGTGTCCAGATCTCAAACCGATTAAGCTCTTATACTTACGGGTAAGGAAGATATGTGACAGAAATTGCAAGAAAGAAGTTGAAACCAGATATCGAAGGAGCCATCAATGAAATTAGTTCAGCGAACGCGTGAGAATATGCATGCCGAGAGACGTTTGACTCATCAGTGTTTTGTGCAGTAATATTACTATGCAACGAAATGTTATTTGTATTTTCTCCAATACGTGTTAATTTTAACTGAAAACACAGATTTTGTTTATTTTTAATTTGTAATACGAGTTAAAGAGGCGATAATAATCCTAACACTGGCTCCTCACGAGACCCACTAGGTGTTCTAGATGCAGTGCACGTGTAATTTAATGAAGTGATTGACTACCTTCGGTAATACTAGCTTGTGTGCACTCAATACCTCGTAATCTCAATCTCTTCTAATGTAAGTTATGAGGCCAATCTCTTGCATCCAAAAGCATCTAAAGGCAAATATAACGTATAGCGATTGCACATTCCTTTTTCAGTAGATTCCAATTTGATATTTTATTGAACATCAATCGGAAAGAATCAATAGAAAATCCCAACAAGACTACAAGATAGTTTACACAGTTACCTAGAATGTATCATATAAAATAACATATTGTCTTCAATAAATCCGGTCTATATTATTTTTAAAATATTTTTTAATCCACATTGTAAGGTTGAACTATAAATAAATATAAAGTTTATACTTTCATCAAACAAACAATATTGTATGAAGCACGATTGATATAAACAGCTATATAAAAATTCCCGAATGTGACATAAAAATTAAACCAAAATTTACCTCCAACATCAAACTTGTATTGCAAAAATCGAAGCCTAGATATTGTATGGTGGACAGTTTATTTTGGCGGACTTGGTAAACGTAATAAATAATTTAATTAGTCATGCTACAATTACGCGCCCCGCTCGACCAGGTTCATTGTTTAAACAACTTACTCATCGATCTTACTCACGGTCTTCGCGATTCGCGTTATACCAATATTGTTACAACCTGTTTGAGAACTCAACTTGATAAATCGCGCAATGTACATATACCCAACCTCCCACGTTACAAGAGAAACAACTCGATTAGCGGAAACCACCATCGTTTAATAGCCGTTTCTCGTCTGGCATCGCGATTTTAAAACCGCTTCCCGCTTGAAATTTTCTTGTACATGGGTTCCGCGCCGACGATCTACACACGGGGGAACTCCATGCCCCTGGGCCACGATCGCCTCTAACACGCCGTGAAATTGCAAGCACGGCGACTACGGCTCGCTCGATGGAAATTGCAGTCGAACGTGTTGAACGTTTCGAACTCGGTAAACTCCGATGACATTGTTGGCCTCTGCTGTAATGACGCAATTTCAGAGACATTAATCATCGCGTTAAAACCACACGTGGAAATCTTCGATACTCTTGGCGAACCATCTTACCCGACATAACCTTTCAACCGTTAACTTTTACACGAACGACGTATCTTTCACATTTTTCTAATTCATTTTTTCACTTCTCATTTCACATTTTTCATTTTGCTAATCTCACTTAGTCATAATACGACAACTATACTCTTAGATTCACAAATTCTCAACTTCTTCGACAGCGAACAAGCACAAGAAATAGACGATTCTTCTAGCCCCCAAAGCCAGCTCTGTTAATCCTTTTATTTACTTATCTACATTTTAGTGTATTATTTATATTTCTTGCTTTACGAACCAAGAAAATCCTCCGTTTTATGAATTTACTATTACATTTGCGAATTCTAGAAGCAAAGAAAGGGCTCAATATTAATTTTCTTCAAGACTAAACTTTCGCGCGTACTATTATTCCTTTAACTAGAAGCAAAAGTACCAGTTAGTGCATACGTATTCCCCACAGAGCTCCATCATTTCGCTAACAGATGATGATGGCCTGTCGTTGGAAAAAGCACCCGCGTTTAAAAGACGAAACTTACAAATGGCACGGATAATGACACGACGGCGCCAGCGTTCAAAGGACGAGGGAACGCAGAAACGACCGAGTTACTCGTTTCTGCCCGTAATGCGCGTGTAACGTTTCCGCGAATTGAGACATTAACTTCGGACGTACAATCGCGATGGGGACTTGGGCGAGCGACATCGCCGTGGCTCAACGAGATTTCGTAGTTTTCCACGGCGACTATCGCGCAAGAAAGCACAGGGACGTTGATGACTACCCTTGGCGATCGTTTCGATGCAATTTTCACCGGGTCGACCTACCTGCTTATGCTCGCCGCGATCAAGCGTACACCTATCTGCGGCGAGAGCATTTATATCACGGTGGGCAGATGCAGAGGCGTGCGCAATATTTTGCCTGTCTACGAGTAGCTTTCAGAGGATACAGCTATCAGTAAATTGCCGTCGTGAAATTACGAATATCGTGGCTCGTATTTCACGGCACGAGAATTATTTCGCGTACGAACGGAAATTTATCGGCCGGACCGGCGTTAATTCTACGCAGCGACGGCGCGTTGTTTCGCCCGGCGTATTCGGCGACGCGATTATCTGGGAATTTTCGGTACAGAGAGACCCCCGGATAGCGCCCTTTATGGCCGATAGTCTTATTTCCAATGCATTTCATTGTAACTGTTTTATATCAAAGGGTCAACAAACCCGTAAACAAATAAATAAATAATACATTTCTTCACGTATCTATTGTTTCAATTTCTCTGGTACAAATAAATACACCATAATTGTAGTTCTAATGTTAAAAAAGTAAACAGATACGGAATATTTATCAGTTGTAGTGTAGTTGGAGTATCTATTAGCATCTTAAAGGGGCATAATATTGATATCGATCAATGCATTTATCGGTTAAAAAACTACTAAATCACAAATAATTAGAAGAAAACGATATTTCGACTGTTCGAGCAGCCCTGCTTTATGCCAACAGAAAACGCGGAACCCCTAAAAACAAGTAACCGATCTTTCCAGCGTTTTTAAAGGTGAAAGGCCCCTTAAGTAAACGAAACCCCCGATCGTTTACGTATGCCATGTCAGTTCGCTCCAAACGTATCAAAGCCACGCGCCGAACCTGCGATCGTCGTTGGCTTCTTCCGCGCGTATTCTGCTCACGCGCCGTATAATCTCCCGGAATTTTTGTTCACGAAAACGACGCCGTTGTAACGGGGCCGGGGCGATTATCTTACGCTGGCCAGCGTATGCACGGCGGTCCTGCAGGGAACGAAGGGACCGAAGAGTGGCGGAGATCTAACGCGAATTCGTAAATCTCGTGCGGCGGCGGCGGCGGCGGCGGCGACGACACAAATGCGCTCTGAATTCTGATCCGAATCGGCTCCGATCCTCCTCTATCCTTTCCACCGCCGACGCCACGCGCTTTGTTCTTTCTTTTCTCGCGGCGGACGTGTCTCTACGCATTCGAAATTCAGCGGGGCGCGTCGCGATCGCCGAAGGGGAGGATCCACGATGGCGCGAGGGAACGCCGTCACCGGTCTTCGCGCCAGATAAATCTCAGTCGCGATCTGCCTCCGGGAACGTCGTTATCTTGCGTGTATGCACGCACACTCCGACCGCCTATGGTTCGTCGCGCTAAAATGGACTATCGCGTATCGAGTTGCATCGGGGTGCGGGCCTCGACGGTGGGAAGAAACACGTGGACCAGCCATTATCGATACACCGCGGCGGGGGTCGGCAAACTTTTCCCGCGAGGGACTGTAAATTGTAATCCCTCGCTGGCATTCGCTACTCTTTCCCTCGATATTGTACTACCGTCCCTTATATTGTAAATATATGCTCGATAATGGAAATTCGTACGTTAATGAAATAGTATTAATGAAAAGGTATTAATTCATTGCATGAAAAATCAAAAATTGTCAGAAATAAACCTTAAATAAAACAATTAAATTAACCTTAAATTAAAATAAAACAACTAAAATTCATGAACTTTATACATTTGGATCAACTCATAGATAGAAAATATAATTGTGTCTCTCACCCCACATGAATGGTCAGAACGTAACGAGAAATTCACTGCTTGAAGATATCAACGACGAAATAGTCGACTCTTTTTAATCTCAAAATATTTATAACCATCTTTATCTATCCATTCTTTAATATCTCCGTCTTTTTCTTTACAATTTAATCAGAGCAGATATAAAATGCCTGTTCACACATCCAGATCGTATCCTATTTTTCGTTTCTCACTCTTCAGTAACTCCAAGAAATGTTTAACAATTTATTCTTAGTAACAATTATAAAGACCATAGGCAGACGAGAATATCGATAATTTGTAGAAAAAAGAAAATTAAAAATATTCTACCTTTATAGATTTACGTGTAGATGGTAGCTGGGTAATTACTCGAGTTCGTTCCGGCACGAACGATATTGCGTTGACCTCGGTTCAACCGGAGCATACGCCAGCCACGGGGACGGGTAAATTGTTCTTTATTTTTTCGCGAGGTCAATTACGCCAACCGAATTTAATTAACGCGAGAGGAACTCGGGCAAGCTATCGATTAACCGCGACACGAATTACACGCTGCTTAATGATTAAAAATAAACAGTAAACGGGAACCGGACGGAGAGAGGCACATAATGTATCAATGCGAGAAAAATACGCGGTGATCACGCAACGCCATATGCCGCGGTGAACTTTATCACCGTGGATCACGAACGGCTCGCTCCGTGGATCGCATGGTTCGTTACAGTATCACCCTCGATCGCACAAATTTTCTACGCATCTGGTGCCGTTCCCCGCGAAGCAGCCGCGCGTGTCCTCGGAACACCGGAGAATTACGAAGCTGCGAGCTTTCCCTGGACGCTTTTTTCCATTTCGAACAGCTGCGTCGACTCTCGAGGGGAGGTCGCGACACGGACGAGCAATTTTCGAACGATATCCAGACCTCGAATTGTGGGAGGCGGACAGTACAAATAAACGGAACGTCGTTACAATTATGTGGCAAGTTAATTCTGTTGAAGTAAAGAGCTGAGGTAAACATTGGGGACGACGTTAAGTATTTGGAATAAGATGCTTTACGGCGAGTGATTCGTAAGGTGAACTTTTCTATCCTCCTTGGTGTTACTGAAGTGTGAGAGACGATATTTAAAATGGGATACGAGCTGGATTTGTGAGCTAGTATCTTATATCTAATTAAATTGTAAAGAAAAAGGTGGAGGTATTAAAGAATGGATAGATAATGGTAGGTTCATCTTTCCATGAACTCCAGCTCGCATTCATTTTTAAATGTCGTTTTTCACACTTCAGTGGCTCCAAGAGGGATCACCCCAGTTGGGAGGAATAGAAACATTCAACTTTAGAATCACGTTTGTATTAGGAACTGAAGAATTTATTAAATCGACATCCACGCGAGGAAATCTGATCATTAAAAAAAAAAAGAGTATCGTTTCCTGGTGGTTTCTGCGTTTCGATCTTGCGGTCATAGAAATCGCGATTTCCACCGACGATTTCGCGTTCCAGTGAAAGTCGCTCTTCCATCTCGCACGCGTCCCTCCGGAATCATTCGGAGATCCAGTTCTTGCGGTAATCCGGACGTGGAACGAGCAACTGGTAAACGTAGAAACAAGACCACGGTGCATACAGTTATTCTTTCTAAACGGATAAATTATTTATGAACGCTATTCTGGTTCTAAGCGTCCGGAATAACCCCCGTAGGTGCCCGTTGCGCGTCAACTCCCGCTGTTTCTAGCGCGGCCAGCGAACGTCCCGTTTCATATTTATGAACAGTTCTGCTCGTCGTAAAAGCGAATCTGTTTGCGTTCCTTTTGATATAGTGCGCTATAAAGATCCACGTTTGTCGCAAAGTATATTATCGACGTCTTCGGAAGCTGAAACATTAGAGAGAGTGTGCCCTGTAAACCTGAGGACGTTTGAATAGAAATAGTTGCAACAACGACAACGTTTTCTTAAAAATCTCGACTACTGTACGGAGCTATAAATATTACCCCCGAGCATATCTTTTCGCTCGTAAAATACGTTTTCATGCGCGCAATTAATCATCGTAATGTATGACGTGGAATTTTGAACAATAGTACGATAACCTTTTCAGAAGTCTCATTCTGTCTAAAAAAAAGTCTCATTCGTTGCATACTGAAATCATATTAATAACGTTTACCACTCTTGAATTAAAACAGTATTAACGTATCAATAAATACTGCAACGTATTCGTCTCTGTGTTGATTTTTCATAAAATATCGAATCGTTGTCGATTGTCCGCGACAACGTGCATATTTAACGGAATACGATACTGTCTTTTGTAAGTGCCGTTACTATGACACATTCTGAAAATACAGGGTGGACAAACACTTATGAGCCGTAGTGTGTGCAGAATGAAAAGTGAGTCACCGAGGATGCGGGGGCGGCCTGCACTCGGGTTTCCTCCATCGGGGGCTCACGCTAATTGGCAGTTATTTCCTATCCGACGTTTACCGGCGTCGCCGTATACGCAGCGGCGGCATGCATATGCATACGAAGCTTCTCTGGAAATTCTTGGACCGCGGTGCACGGATTCGCGCGATAGCGTGGCCCCCGCGACCCCGATGAACCGTCGGGTGACCAGAAGGAAGTATCCCGACGTGTACCGATGCACCCTCGCCAGGGGCCGTGTTCCACCGGGAAACCGCGAATCTATTTACATATCGCGGTGGCCCTTTGTGAGCTGACGAATCGATAACACGGACACGAATGTTCGCCGCTGCACTACGCAGCGATTCTCGAATATTTGGTGGTCGTCGGTGTCTTTCGGATCGATTCAGTGGAATGCAGAGGTCAGATTCGTGGGTAGAAAGGATCGTAGACCGAGATTCGATTACGGTCCTTGTTGGATACTTACTCCGAACGATTGAGCCATCCGAGACGTCGACAGACGCCATTTTGGTGACGGACACGCGTGTACTTTGGAGGTGCTACGAGATTTCTGGCTGTGAAACACGATTGTTTCTGTGTACGTGGATGTTTTGTTAGTATTGTTGTGACTTTGAAAGTAGGTTTTGAAACTGGGGATTTTGTTATAGCTCTGTTCGAGACATCGACAAATGTCTGTGCTCAGAGGTTCTACGAGATTTCTAACTATAAAACGTGATTAGTTTCTTATAAGTGAAATAAAGAAAATAAAAAATATAACAATATTATTTAGTTATCGTTACTTTAGAATATTTTCAAGGAATGCATGAGAACGTTAGAGGTATCTAGGAGACCAGTAGTTGTCGACCATTGACCTTACAGACTTGTGCCAAAAAAAGACTAATTTGCATCAGCTATTTCCTCTCTATAGATCAGGAGAACAATTCCCATTGATGCAAATATGCAGCTTGTCAAGGTAAAAGACAGGTTCTTTGTTCGAAGTTCGTTAAACTTATGCAAATATGTGGCGTTCCTTCCGTACCATACGTCGCAATAACTGTTCCTATCTTCATTTCGAAGAAATTCCTCCATCACACTAGAGTTTGTTATTTTTACAGAAAGATTAATCTATTCCAAAAGAAGAATAGTTTTAATAGTCTAGTCAAGAAGACTCCTATACAGAAACTTTGAGATAGATACATTAATATTTCCAAGATAATAAACGCTATTTTAATAAACACGCTATAAAACTCTCAGCTGCCTAACCAATGAAGGAACTCGAGTTCGACCGTGAAAAATAATTCGAAATAATTCAGCGTGCGTGTACGCGCGAGAAATAAAATTCTTATCTCAAAGAATGAAATATCACGAGCGAAAGGGTTAATTAAGAAACCGCTACCTCGCGAAGCTACGATTACCAGGCACGGTAAATCACGTGTACACGCGTTCTTAATGCGAGATCGCGCGGCAGGTTTGTACTCCATTTCGACAACACCGCGGCCGCCTAATTTATTAGTGTGTCGCCGCATAACCGGTGATATATCGGTAACAGGGGTACAATGTTTCTGTCGACGGAACGGAGGAAGGCCCGCATTTTTTAACGTGGTTCGCGAATTAACAAAAATCCGGAGGTGGTGGAGGGCCAGAGTAACAAGAAGCCACCGGGCGGATGCATGCATATTTATGCACGGCGTTTTCTTTTCGCGACGCTGATGGCACATAACGCATCTGGATCATCGCGAGGGGGTAACGCCTTCGTAAGATGAATGCAAGGGCAAGAAATGCCATTAGCTATCGCGGGAAATTTATCTTCCTCGACGCGAGATAGAAGCGTACTGCTTGCGAATCGGAGTCGACTTGCATCGCGCGGTCGCGTCATTATCAGTACTTAATCATTGTCAGGCATCGTCGCGACACCCCGGAGCACGTTAAAGCGACTTTCGCGCCTTCGGGCTCGTAGGCGTTGTCTATCACGCTGGGCGCCGACATTATTACGAGATTCCTCGTTAAATCATCGCAACGACTTCTTAATTAACTCGGTAGACGCTCGCGCGACGGAAGGATACGGACTCGGACGTAGCAGGTAGACGTTATGCGCGGGATAATGAAGACCTAACCCAGACCCCGAGCTCCGCGTAGTCGCTGATTTAACAGCGGTGCACGATAATTGCATTTGCCTTCGAGAATTGTAACGACATTAGGTTCCTTGGCAATGCGAGTAGTAGCAATCTTGCGAATGTTAGACAGAGATAGGATCTAAGGATGTTCTAGAGCAGACATTCTCATCAGAATTTACTATTTTTAAGAAAAATATTGCCATCCCTTTATGTGCCCCCTGAAATCAATCAACTTTTGCCTGACACTTTTTTTTCTATAACTACAATCAAAGTAACTTCGATGTACTCCAAATTGTTTACACTCGCATAATACTACGAAGCATTAAACGAAACTCGAAAGAAATTCTTATCATCACACCGCGTTATTACCTCAAACATTATAATGCGCCGCGCGTAAATTATGCGCTCGATGCACCCTGGCCCTTTTACGAGCAGTTTCCGCCATTTTCGCGGCTAAACGAGGCGAAACAAGCACAATGGGTACTACTATCAGCGATAAACGGCGTGCACAGGGAACGATTCGATACCCCGCGGCCGCGTCTCGCGACGTTATGGGTCGTAATCGTCGTCGGATAAATTCAGCGGCTTCTTAATTAGCGAATCGGCTGTTCTCGCGACGAAAGAGGGGAGGGGATCGCGAGAGATCCAGGGGAACGAGGAAGAGGCACACCGTGTACCGGCTCATGCATTATGTATAGTATGGAATACACCCGGTACTGGACGCCTAGGAACATTTACTGGCTACTGGAACGCCCGGTACGTGGCACCGGTACCAGCATTTATAGAAGTACGCAAATTGGTTGCAACCGCTGGCGCGAAAGCCCCACCGAGAGTATGCGAAGTCGTGAAATCGTGGAATGCTTCCAGCGACTCTCGTATAATCTCGCGCGGATAATTATAATTGTTAATCGTTCGGGGAGGAACTTCGAAGGCGTCGCGATCTTCGTGGTATTTGTGACGACGGGGCTTAATCGGGTCGAGGACGTTGTCGTTTCTTTTGCAGTGGAGTTCCTCGCGTTGCGACGTTCCGCGAAATTGTTGCGGTTTTTTGCGCCACGACGGCCACGGGAGGGCTGCTTGTGGTCATGAGTTGAAATCGAAACGGAGTAGGGAGGTATGTAAAGTGCTGCATTGAAAGTCAGCGCGATCGGAGACTTGATGTAAGGACGCCGGTACGCTGGAATTCTGAATTAACTTTTTGCTTTAAAGTTCTATTTATGGTGGGCTGGAATTCGTAGCACAACCGAGCAATGATTTTATATGAAATAGTAAAAAAAATTTGGTATAACATGTTTTTATCCGTGGCTTCGTATTCGAGAAAATCTTTGCGACTTTAAAGTTTGTTCATCTTCGTAAAGTGTTCTCGCGTTCCTCGGTGAACCGTTTCGTTCGCTACGATGATCAAAGGGTTAATTTGCCTAATTGAATATTCACATGGTCGTGCATAACAGATCCATATCTCGGGCATAAGAATTTTCACACACTTTCTTTGCGTTATGCAACACGCATAGTCTCATAAGGAGCCTCGCGGTCTCGTTTATGACTCTATTATCGCTCGACGATAAGCATATTCTTCGCATATAACGAACAGTGTTTTACATAAATTCATGAAGCTATTCTCGAAACTCCCGTACATGATCATGCTTTTTCGAAAACGATACATCGGAGCAACGTGTATTACCAGTATCCCTAATTGCACACCCATGGGGGATATACAGGAAATTCGATAATTAGGAATTCTTTTCGCTCGTGACGCTGAAAGCGGTACGATCTAACAGCATTATACGGGAAGTTCTTACCATCGTACGCGTCAGAGGCGAGTCATTTAATGACAGGTCTGCGCAAATGCCGCCATTCACCACGGACACGTACAATGTTGTAAGAGCTTGATACCGGTGATTAGATATTCCGCGATCGAAAATGCACGGGACACGTAGGAACGATTACATTAGGTGGAGCAATCGGCGAGATTTTCTGTGGAGGATCGAGCCCTATCGCGTTTACGCGAATTATGTGCAATCTGAAATCTGCTGCACGGAATGTGGACGTAATGGAGGTGGTAGAGCAAACATGTCCAACTCGTTTTACTTCGAGAAACAATTTGCACTTTGCTGCCATGTCGTGGACCAGTGACAAGTATCCATTTTCAGTCATTAAAATTTTATTCGATTCTTTTGATTCAGAAGAAAAGTGACAGATACTTTTAAATTACAAATTCGAGTTTGAAATTAGATACAGTGCATAAAATTTACAATGTTCAAATTAAATTTGACCAACGTCTAATTTTAGAAACGAGTTTCGGTTTACTCACAAAATATCTGATAAAGTGAGTTTCGAAACGAGCAATATCTTTTGATGTACCCTGGTTCGAGAGCCACAAAAATGAACGGAAATTGTTGGGTTTTCGTATTCGGTAGTAAGAATTAGTTAGCGAACCAAATAGGGCGCAAGGGAGTTCTCTGCGCTCGCAAAGTGGAACAAACGAACGATAAAACTCCTTCGACGTCGCGACACACGAGTTCCCCGCGAAATGACGACGATCAACGTAAATTTCCTTAATCAGATTCCCGAGACGTCGAGAGAGAAACGCATTGTTACCGCGCCGTTTGAACTAGCCTCGCTTCTCCGCTTGATATGCATCATCTGCCAGTGCATGCGAGTTATTTCGATCGTAAAACGATGCCATCGCGGAAATTCCTTGGCCAAATGGAGAAACGCGCGAAATGGAAACGCATTGTTGCACGGCGACTATCCCGCCGCGTTCCCCCTTTTAAAAATCATAATTTCCCACATTATGAACGCTGAATAGCATCCGCCAGGATTCGTCGTGCCTCCCAGACTTTCGCGTGCGATCTTTCGACGGAACGCGTGGGCGTGTGTCTTCTTCTACGACGACTCGTTTACGCTCGCATACTTTGCTATAGATGTTCTGGGTGAAACACAAAGGAATGGGATTTTCTTTCTGCCCAATTATCCTCCAGTTGTGTCTTTGATGATCCGATAGCGACACAACGAGCAGTTGCGAGACTTTTATTTAAATTGCTCAATATCGCGTTGATTATGTTTTTTAACTCGACGTCTGATAGCCATATAGGATTCAAAATTGCAATGAGTAGTAATCATTTTAATTTTAACTTAATTTTAATCAAATTTAATCTCACTTTAAATAGTACTTATTTTTACTACATTAAAAATCTCAAGTTAATCGAAATACAATGTAATTCCAACGAAAACAAAATTCTCAATTTCGCCTGTATAACAACAATTTCAAGATGTTTGCATTGGTTTCGACTTGTGAAATCTTCCAGTATAATTTAAAAGTGGTTTGACCAAAGTGGGCAAAATTTCCACGCCTCGGAACTATGAAACAAGAATAATAACAAACGTTAATCTCGAGAGCTTCGATAAGATTACACGTTCATTTTAATTGCAGGTACGTGGAACACTGGAATCATGCAGGTTTAAGTTAACCTAACGTCTAGGATTAAAGGAATTCTTCCTAAATTGCTCGTGTCCGGTAATCGAATTTCTCGTCGATCGTTGCATGATACGATGGACTATATAGGCATATAAACAATCCGAGTGGTGGGAAAACACGCGTGAGCGTTATGTGTTAATCGACGCTCGCGAACGCGATACGCGATCAGCGTCAGGGCGTAGAATTATTAGCTTTATCGAGTATGAAATTAAGACGTAGGCCGTTTCGCTGTCGGTGTCGGAGTTACGTGCAACGACTACGCTCGAAGGTGTAACTCGTGCAACACGTGTAACCCCGTATTAGGGCCGTAACACGTGTATGCACGCGCTTTTTCGTGATCGGTACGCGCACGTCCCAGTCGAGAGTCCCTGAAGTCACGTTAGCGCTTGCCATATAAACTGAAACCAACCAGTTGGCTCTGCTCCGTACTGTCTCGCTTTTTTCTATCGTCTTTGTTCCACTTAGGCTAGAAGTTCCTCCGAATTTTTCAGAAAAATCAAATTGTCTGTGATTGTGCAACGATTGATCCCTTTCAAATCATATAGGTCTCGTCTAATTTTCACTAAAGATAATATTTATGAAGTACATCTTTGTAAATTTGTAATCACATAAATTTCACAGTTAATTGAGTAAATTGTATTTTCTTTGATAGTCGTGGTGATGTGTTCCATAAATTGTTACTTTATAAGATACTAATGAAGAATACTATTTGGTTACTTTGCGTCGTCTGCATGAAGCTGTTCGTAAGAAATTACCAGATTTATGGAAAATAACTCATACGAATGTATCAGCTCAAGAATGTCTACTTGCATCATATTCGTTAGATGCAACCAGACCGTTGAAGATGTGGTGACACTTCACATAATTGTCAACAAAGGGCAACGCTCAACTTGTATTTTCTCACAAGCACTCGATCAACCACCTATATATTCATCGAAAAATACAATGTAGATGAATAAGGACATTCTTAAATAAAAAGAATTGTATTTTCAGACGAACCCACGTATGTACTTGTGTAATAGATAAATATTTGCTCGTATTACGTGTAATGGTGTTCGACTAAAATGCCTGAAAGCCGTGTTATTTTTCAGGCCATCAGCCCTGTCGTAATCCCTTAAGTGTTAATTCGGAATCGTACTTCCTCCGCTGAACGACCGACTCGCGTTAAAACGTTTCCAAGCAGTGCGCCCTTCGCAACGCTTTACGAGCACGATGATGTATAAATATACCGTGTGTTAAGCGGCGTCGTTCCCTTTCGCCCTCGTGAAACCACGTTTTCCGGCGTAAAGAAACTCTTCTCGTGGCTCGAGGCATCGATCGAAAGGCGAAGAGGAAAGCGGAGCGAAACATTCCACCGCGGTGAAGGATAGTGTGCACGTTTCGCTACGGACTGATGTGCTCCGAAGAATACCCACTAGCCTGACTTAACTAAGGCTTAACTCGAGTTAAGTGCGAGCCGAGAGTCCCGAGAGCACCGCCGGTCCTGGCATAAGGAAGTTCCTCGCGCGAACGCTAATCGCTCGAGCTAGAGGAAATTCTGGCTCTCTTGGTTGTCTGTGCCGCGGTTCATCTCACCCTCGACGCGTCCACTGGATAATATTCGCCGCTAATATTCCCCTCGTTACTGTTCCGCGAGCTGCAAAACTCGTTAGCGTACGGCGGTTAACGTTAGACGAAGAGGAATGCTATTAGGTCGTCCCACGAGTTCGTGCCATTCGACGTTCTCAAATTGACGAGAATAAAATTTAGTAGAAAGCAAACATCAGGTCAGTGAATTTCTGAAATTTTAAACATACTAACAACGATTCATTGGATTAATTTAATAATTCCAATTCCCGCGCCAACTCGTACTATGCAAAGATCGTAAGTTGTCGATGAATCAAATTGTTCGTGATATTCGATGTTCTCAAATTGACGAGGATAAAATTTAGTAGAAAACAAACATTTATCAGGTCAGTGAATTTCTGAAATTCTAAACATACCAACAACGATTCGTTGGATTAATTTAATAATTCCAATTCCAGCATCAACTCGTACTATGCAAAGATAGTAAGTTGTCGACGAATCAAATTAGCTGTACCAGCTCGAATCGCGAAGAAGAAATATTAAAATAATCGCTAAGAATTATTAAATCACCTACGTTCTAACATTTATATTATTTTCTCTTGCACCAACTAACAATTTCTAACCCTGGTAATGGAATCATCCCTTTCGTTGGTTATTTTTCCCATTAAAACGTTTCCCGTCGGTCGCTAGCTTCACAAAGGTAGACCTAAACGTTTGATCCAAGGCGAATCGCAATTCCTTCGAGTGCTTTCTTTCTCCTATATCAGACGAGTCAAGGCTATGTCAAGTTCAAGGGGAAAAGTACCTCTACGGCGGACCGATTGGACAAGATCGACGTATTGAGCGTACAGAGACGCGCCGGTGAGGCTTGATGCTGTAGCTCGCGTTTATGGCGACGTTGAATAGTAATAGCGGTCGTAGCGCGGGTAATAAACTCTATTAATGAGTTTCGTTAATGGCACTGGGTGCTTTGAGCCGCTCGGATAGTGCGTTTGGACTTCGTTAAATGCGCGGTGCACGAGAATCGTAGAGATTGAGTATTTCTGTCGTCGTTTTGCGGACCTTTTCTCGTAGGAACATTAACCCTTTACTTGGAAGTACCCATTTTTCCCCCGATACACGCGCCAAACGCATGGGCGAAGCTCGTGACGTAAATGGCAAGCTGAACTATTACACCTCGTTCCTTAATTGCGGGAATGAGTATCCTGAGCGATATACTACGTTATTGAAAAAGATCAATGCATTCTGAGACTTAATTTACAAAAAAATAAGATTTTTATGGACTATCTTCGATTCTTTTTCCCTTACGTGTGGAGTCTTCGTTTTGCCTTGACGATGTAATTGTTTGATCGTAATTTATTCAGCGCCGTTTCGCGACCATGATTCGTGATTCGATTCCGATGCCACCATTTGGACGGTATCATTTACTAGAGACCGTAATTCAAACGATGCACACGAGACATTTCGTCGAGATACGGTGAGAAGTAGGACATCGGATCGACCAACCGCTTTTCATGATGAGCGATTATCGATTTTCATGCGCGTTTATCCTCGGGGAAAGGTGAAATCGTTGGCCACGTGATACGCAACGTCGGCTGGATTAAAGCAAATGCACGAGTAATAGGCTTCATCCTAGTAATCGATCACTTTTCTAAATTTCTTGCATTATTACAACCTTTTAGCTAACGGAAAATTATGTTAAAAGAGTGTTTTTGGCCTCATCTGAACATAAAAAATTCATTTCTTTAATAACGTCTCCATAGACAGAAAAAGAAGGATCTTGTCATTATTAATTTTAGAACATTTGTCCATAAATAAGGTCATCGCGTTATTCTACGATTATTCATTTCTTTAATAACGTCTCCATAATCCAGAAAAAGAAGGAACTTGTCATTATTAATTTTAGAACATTTGTCCACGGATAATATCACCGCATTATTCTGCGATTATACCAATTACTTGTATACAAGTATTTCTAGACACACCAGTCTTTGAACGAGTATTCAATTACTGATACAAAATAACGCTGGAAAGAATTCTGCTTATTGTGTAGCCCACTGCAAGTCTTTACCTCGTTTTCTGCAAAACCTGAATGAATTTTAACCTTCAATCCGAAGGACTAACGAGCCTCGAAATGATTACCTCAATCAACTCCGACAAAAACATTCCTCCGTGACCAGAGACTATTATTATTATACGTCTTCATTCTGAACATAAATGCAGTGTACATATATTGTATAAAGAATAACTTGCACAATGGCGAGGCACAGAAGTTGCTTTTCAACCAAACCTCAAAGTTATTGTACAAACACAAACAAACTGGTACTTATCAAAAAGTTCGTACCAAGCAGTGCACGCTATGGGATACTCTCGATCGTTGCATTTAATTTTAAAGAAAAATTGGAAACAAAAATACTTTGTATACCTGTCCATGGTTTTTTAGAAAATTTTATTAGTAAAATATTGCCCCTTTACCCAAGGAAGTATTTTTGAAACGCATCAAGGTGGTCTGACCACTTAAAATGAGAATCGTACTAAAAGAATGATCACCTTCCTACGTTCAATTGCCACGTTACACGATACAACAACAACGTCTTCGTAGAATACGACGGGAAGCTGTCATCGTGTATAGGTAAAAAAAACTTCAAGCTGTGCAGCTGCCAGAGAAGTCTGTGAGACGTCCGTTCGTGAGATACGACCGAAGTCATCCCGGGGAAGTGAAACATAATGTCCTTGAATTGGAGTCGTTGCTTCGCGATGGCACATACATTTAGGAAAGACAGTACATTTCAATCGTCTGCAAACCAGCATCGCAAAAACGAAGCACGTGCCCTGAACCTCGCCGCAGGTCATAAACCGCCACTCACAGTCGACACTTGGTCAACAGCCGTGTCCTGTTCCTGGAACTTTCCTCCCACCAATTTTTTATCACCCAAAAATCGTCTCTTCTTGCTCCTTTAAAGAGAGTAGTCAAGCTACAACCACTCGAATCATTAACACCAATCCAGTTTTTACATTCGGTTTATATTAACGATAAGCGATTAACCCATAAGCGAAGTGGCCATATCACTAATTCTATAAAAAACAAATAATGTTTCACAGTTTTGTTAGGGAACATATACGCCAAATAATAGTCTAATTACAACTTGCTGCCCGAAACAACGCTCGAGAAGAGTGCATTTTAATGCATGTAGATCCGCGTTGAGTAATTACGCTTCAGAGAGACGAGACTTTTTTCGCGGTCGAAAAACATGCCCAACGAAGGGAAAGAATAGCACGCAGACGACTGGCTGGTACCCCGGTGGTAATCACGAGATCACGCGAACGCGCGAGCGTCGAAGATGACGGCCGTGGTGGACAGACATCGGTATAATTCGCAGACCGGATTATTGAGACATCGGAGGAGCCCCATTGATTCCCGATGAAGATGTCCGGTGGTTAACGAGAGAGATGAATGGGAGGTGACCCTCCGGTGAGGCCGATCTCGTTCGAGGGAACCGCAGAGAGGGCCGGGGCCGGGTCTCGACAAAAGTGTTCTCCCGTGGCACGAAACGTACAAGGTGCACGCCAAGGATTCAAAAAATAAATTGCTCGGTGCAGCGGAGGCTTCGTCTCGCATACTGATCTGACCGATGGCGTGGCTAGGTTGTTCCCTCCTCTCGTGCTACCCGGAGCGAAATCGTGCGGATCGGTAGGCAAATTAGGAGACCGCGAGGCCCGAAGGCGCGACGGTTTCTAATGGAGACGTTCGTAGAACGGAAGGAGAACGAAAAGACAGAGTCAGGAGCGACCGAGAGAGAAACGAGAAAAGGTTTGGAAGTGGTGGTGGTCGCTTTGGGCGAAAGGACCGCGGTCGTTTTCCCAAGCGAGGTGGAAGAAGAGGATGAAAGGGACCGCTTCTGACTGGACCACGGAGCAACGAATAAAAAGGGGATGCGGAGCCGATTCGTAGGTAATTCGTTTCTCCTTTTCGAACCTGTATTTAGCCTCTGCGCCGCCTCCCCGCCATGCTTTCACGAGCCTACGCGCGCAAGCAAACGCACCGATACTCTGTCCGTCGGATCGACCTTCGATAACCGATCGGAAAAAGAATAGGCGGGGAAAACAATTATTTACGAAAAAAATGTTGGCATAGTAACCACAGAAGCATCTCGTATATAAATTTAAATTTATTTTCAATTAAATAAATAATTTATAATCTAGTTTTATCGCAAACTTGTCGTATAATCAATAGGAATTGCTGAAACGTCTTTAAGTGTGTAACGTCAAAGTAAATGTCAAAATAAATATAGAAGACAGCATAAATTGTAACAGTAATTATATTCATCGGATAGGGAATGAAATGCCCTTTAAAACGAGCGTTCGAACAAGTTGATAGCTCAATTAGTTCCGGAGATATAGCGATTTTAGTTTCAAGTCGATGCGGTGGCTAGTTTCGGAAATATAAGGGTCCGAAGCATTTGTTTACGTCGCGTGGTCATTGACCGCACGTGATCGTAGTAAATAGTAAACACTACGTCACTCGGTCACTCGGTCAGTGGGTCAATGTGTGAGAAGGAGGTCCAACGCGACACGTCAGACGAAGACAAAGATAAAAAAATTACCTTTTACATAAATTATGATATCTCGAAAACGGAAAGTCGGATCGACAAAAACCAAAAAGCATCTTAAAGGGGAAGCCTTGCCGCTTTTAACGACGGCTCAATTATTAATAAAACACTAGCAGTTTCGAAATTGTACGTGTGTAAAGTTTATCTATTTTTAATACCCGTTGTTAGTGGAAACTAAAGACTCTTTCCTTTTATCTTTGATATAAACCTATTTGCATCGAAAGTTAACCAGAATTTGATACCGGTTTTTTACAAAAAAAAATGTAAATCGTTCCGGTTGTGGTAGATTTAGTGTTAAATATGAAATAGAGTTTCAGGTACGGCGTCTGGAGCAATTTAACCTAACCCAGACCAATACTTGACATTTTCCTTATCAACTATCAAGGGTTTCTCTTCACACATGGCATTTAGCTACTACATGAATTTCTGTTATCGTTAAAAAAAAATTTTCTCATGGGTATTTATAGATTCATCAACGAAGCGATACGCAAACTGGAGAATTAATGCTCGAGTATTTCATAATTGACCACCCAGAGCACTACAAAGCATATACTTATTTTTGAAAATAAAATGGTTCCCTTCTCTACGTGGGAAACTGTTTGAAATAGGTTTTTACATCGAAGCTATCGTATTAAGTAAATTGTGAACTCGGTTCTCCAAGGAAAGTTCACGTTCCAACAAATTGCCCGGTGATGACTATTCGCTCCTAATTAACAGTCACTCGCGCACAGGACTAAGGCCATAAACATAACGTCATTTGTGTCACACAGAAAACACGACAGACGCGTCTCGTAAGCAACGCGTTTCATTTCGATGTTTATACAAACGCGAGCCCCCGAACCCTTTTTTAGCCGGTCCCCTGTGGCCAAGGGAACATGTGGAAAGACGATGACAGTCGGTTAAAATATCGAGAACAGCTGCCTCGTTATAAACAGTACAATTTAATACGCCAAACTATACGTACGGCTTCGTTTCCTACGACTCGGGAACAAAATTTAAGAATCGAATAAAATAGAAGAATCATCGTGGTCGTTTCTCACAAAGGGACAACTCAACTTCTCTCACGTCAAGTTTAACCCACTTCTGCAACATGACAAATTGCATACCGCTGTAATTACGTGTCAAATGTTAAGTATAATATATTAAGAATAACTTTGCAACAATACGAGAACAATACTGTATATATCGTGATATTTAATTACGTACGTTACTAAAATGATCGAATATAGTACGCGTAGCAACAGGAACTCGCAATCTACGGTCTTGCATAAGTAACTAAAAATCGTTGGAGGGGTAGGTCGAGCGGTTTCCTTGTCAGAGTAGTCTCGTTCGAGAAGGAACCAGTTTTATTTAATTCCGCTGCCCCGTAACAAACAAAGTCTCCGGGGAACGTGTCGCCAGAAACGATCAACCTCGCCGGGAACATAACAGGGTGGAGCATCGAAATTCCTGCTCGACAATTTTCGCGCAACGAAACACGCTCGACCCGCCGGCCGACAAGCGTTCTCGCGAGGGAAACAGCGCTTAAAAGCCGCTATAAAAGGACTGAACGCGGCACGGACAAGCGACGCGCGACTCCACTTAAACCCCTTTTAAAAAGAAACAGATCCTGGCCAGAAGAGAGCGGTCTCTCCGTGCCTAATTAGCGTTATCAACGCTCCGCCGAGAGGAAGATGCGACCGGTCTCTCTCTCTCCGCCAGAGACACACAGACCCTGGTGCATGGTACTCTCGAAAGGACACTCGAGGGAACGTGTCCTCGTTTCTGTTCCCGCTTAACGAGAACTCTATCTCGTTCGACCCTCGAGAGTCCCTCTTCTCTCCTCCCCGATCCTCGTTCGTAGAGTTTCGGGAATCCGGGCGCAGATAATGCCACCCGTAAAACCGCAGTAAAACAGCGTCGGACCCTCGTGACCCGCCTACTTTTCCCGCGAGCACCGTAAACGCTCGAAACGATCGTTTCCACGGTGGCTAGCGCAAAAATCAGAGCCGCCACGGAGCCTCGACGAGCAAATTAATGGACTCGCGGTTTCCTCTTCGCGAACAGGTACCAACGGAGAGTTCACGATGTTTCGTAACGACTCGAAACGCCACTTGGAGAGTTCGAGCAACTTGGTATTCTTCCAGAAATTTATTTATTTCACGTGCAAATGGAACGAATGTATACGAGAAACAATCTTCAACGTGCAACCGAGTGAAATTTGTAGACGTTTGAAGATGTTTCTCCATGGATATGGCTGTTATTAGACATAAAAGAGAATTAAGGACAGATTATGGACGATGAGAACTCGAGAAACCTTTTAGTAATAAAATCTTCCTAGTCTGATAGAAGAACTATCAATCTGACCAATCTTCTGTTTAATGGAGTAGTTAGATGGGGAAATGAGTTTAACGAACCGGTCAGCAGATACAGAAAAGCAATCTTCTCTAATAATTAAGACGCCGAGGAAGTTAATACTGTTGACAGTCTTCGTATACATAATAAACTGGAATCTACACGAGGTGCAAGGAATTGAAAATAATAAGTGCATGTTCAATGTCATCTGCTTGATATATCGGTCTCAGTCGTGATAGCATTCTCATTTTCTAGCAATGTCGATGAATTCTTCTGAACACAAAAATGTATTTACAGTTTTATTACCGTATTTGAATAAAGTTAGAGAACTGTTTCGTTGTCTCTTTATGTAGTTCCAAAAGTATTTCATCTGCCTAAATATGTTGGCCACCGTTCGCAAAGATCTTTACATCGTGATCTTATATTGAAGAAGATAAGGTAGTCGCAGGGACGATAAGGTCCCTTAAAATTTCAACGCGCAACTTTCTTTTGACAAATTAATTATTTCAGTTCGCGCGTAAACTGATTTACATTTTGAAATTGGCACGGTAACGAGGAAGGGAGAGAAAAATCGACGATAATCGAGGCGAGAAGATCCCGAGGGGCCGAGGAGAAACCAGCCAAGATCGGTTCGCACGATCTCTCGGCGTACACTTGGTCCGCCGAAGGAGCGGAGAGGGGAGCCAGCCCGCAATAAATATCCCATTAGGAACGCTGTGTTATGGGTAATATTATGTTAATTGCCCGTACGCCCGCCACCATTACGCGTGTCCGCCTCACCACTACAACCCAGTCGCTAGCTTCGACCGACGATGGTCTTTCGCGCTACGCGCATCAAAACTCTCGATTCAAGGTTCTAGAGAAGAGTTCCGAGGAGAAATTATGGTAATTAACGTTTCTTAATCACCCGTGCACGTCGGTATCTCGCGCGATGAATTATTCAGGCGCGGATTATCGACGGGTAATCGAGAAGATCCGTGGGTAATTTCGATGATCAATGAATTTCATTGGAGCAATGGCGCGAGATATGGACTTAGTATTAGTTCGCTTGAGTTCTGAGATTGAGGGGGTCCTCTACTGTAAAACGCGTTTTTTTATATTCACTTTGGTGTTTTTTTTATAAAGAAACTATGCAACTTCTTGGATCGGCGTTTTGCATATGTATTTATTACTCTTTCAGTAATATTTACAAATTTTTACAACGAGAAATAGTCAAAATTAGTGGCATTACGAAGTCTCAAATGCAATCGCGTACCGAGAAAATGTTCTAAATGCCCTTTACTTTGCCCTTACTTGTCAACGAATTCAGAATAGCTTATGGTGGTTAAAATTGAGATAATTAATATTTTTGATGGATGTGTTGAAGGGTCTTGAGCACCTATAGCGTTTCATCATAGGAATTAGGATGACTTAACCCTTTATGAATCGAATTTTTTTCTTAAATATAAACCTGCAAGGCATTTACTTTGATGTTTCAGGTTGAAGGTACTGTCATAAATATTGTTACTGGATATCTCAGAAACATTATATAATTAAGACGTATGCGTCATCTTCTAAAAAAACTAAAATTATTTGGTAAAATGTCGATATATTAGCATGTGTCTGACGACCCTTCAACTTTCAATTCGCATTATTTTCGCGAATCTCATCCGCGACACACCGCGATCCCCGTAAACGGAAACTTACTCGGCAACTTCTCGCCTGCGCATTCCCCCGGCGTCGCTTAATAAAGATATTCTTATTGCCACGGCAGATTTGCGTAACTTGTACAGATTCGGCGGTAAGATAAGAACTGCTTAATTTAAGTGGATATAAATATCCACGATACCCTCGACTTTGTTCAAACACTACGAATAAAATGTAAACTCTTTGATATGCGAATAAAAAGAAAACAAATTTATACGACAATACGTTGGTCCGATTATTTATCAGACCGCGTGCGCATACGTTCGAACCGATTATTCCGATTAACCAAACATGCAAGGAAGCGGTCGTAAAGGGACAGAAGGGAGGAAGAGGCCGATTAAATGGGGAGGTCCCGCAAGAATCGGAGACACTGACCGTCGATGGCTCGCGCGATAGATTCCTGCGGCACAGATACCTGGGCCATGGTCCACAGGGGATTCCTAATTCCCATGCAAATCAGCCAATTTATTTGGTAGACCGGCCACGAACGATTAGGCTAATGCGAGTCGACCGTCTCACCGCGAGCGTTCGCCGCTCGTAAAATCGTGTTCCCCGCTTTGCCGAGGGACTTTAATTCGCGACTTCTTCTGGCACCGGATTGGCCACGGTGGTCTCGTCTTGATTAACAACCGTCTTCGCCGGCCCGTGAATCCCTACGTCCTCTCTTTTTTCGATCGGCCACGGCCGATTACGTAATTAGACGATAAGCCGCGCGGCCACGGTGCTCACGAAACCGACGGAAATCGCGGGATCGTCGATTTTCCTGCGCACGTCCGAACCGCCAGCCACCGTTCGCGTGCTCGTCGTGGCAGCCCACCACCGAGATTAGAAGTTACGGTACGCGATTGAAATTTATGGCCCCTGCGCGTACCGGGAGATTTTGCCGAAGGAGATCTCTCGCAATCGGCAGCTCGCGCGAGCCGATCGACGCCCACGCGGCGCTCGATCTGCCGACATTCTCGGGGGCCGCGAGTCAGGAAACGTCGGCTGGAACAATGGGACGGCGTCGATGATATTCTTAAATCAGAGTTCCCGATTAACTACACCCCTCTGCAGCCCTGTTATAGAAAAACGAGCAACGATCGACACGCGAAGCGCTTCCCGCGGATTCTTAGATTGCCAGGCAGGTATTGTAAGCCCTTGAAAACTTAGCTAGGCAGAGGTATACCGAGTCCAAGTCTTTATTCTAATCGCTAGTCGCTGAAATGTCGATTGCGTGACGTATCCTAGCAGGGAACCTGTAATCCCTCTCTAACTTTTGTTGATTGAGGCTTCGTTAAAAAGTTATAGAAAAATTTCCGACCACACAGTATATTTTCGGTAAAGAATTTTTTTTCCGATTGTAACTGACCCCCTCAACCGAAAATAATTTTCTTAGAACGATTTACTGTCATTATCAAACAACAACAATAGGTAAAAAAAATTTGCGAAGATGTAAATACGACCACCTAGATCGAGATTCGATTCCCCGAGTTTCTATCCACACTAAATTTTATTCAGACTTCACGAAACTCATCCTGTATCCTTGGGAGGAACAAATCCTAGCGATTCAGGAAATACACGCGCGGATTCTGGTCTCGTGATTCGAGCGTCTGTTTCGTCGAGAGAACTCGGTCCTCATGAATATTTATATATTTACCTTTTAATCTAGTTTCACGAAAGCGATTGTGCCGCGCGCCACCGGCCGACAAAGTCCGAATCATTATGTCCGGCCCACGCATTCTTTCCGCGGCGGTCGGAGAGCTCGGTCTCAGCTTCTCTTTTTGATTTTGGTCTCGTCGAGAGGAGTCGAGGAGGTTGCTGCGGGCCCCGGGAGAAAAGAGGAACGTCCGCGAGGCCCGAGGAAGAAAAGACGAAAGAGGAAAGGGGACAAGGCATCGAGGGTAGGACGGGGAAGGGGAGAACCGATGGAGGGGAAAGAGCGAGAAGAAGGAAAGGGCGGCTATACGCCGGCTGCACCGGCGGTCGAGGTGGTCCGAGCTCTGCTGGTGGCCTGCTCTCGCACTTACACACTCGATCGCACATTCGATCTTGGGTCGCAAGGCATCGCAGACGACCTCGGACCCTACGTCACCGTCTACGTGGAAAGAGGCGGCCAGACTCGGTCCACGTAGAACGAAACGGAGAACTGGATCGGTGGAACCCTGCTCGAGTCTAGGATGGGAATGTTCTGATCGAAACTCGAAACGTTCCGAGACCACGCGACTTTTATTCCCGTAACAATAATTATTTTGTACGCGTTGTTCTCGAAGAATAAGAAAATCACACATGAATAGTTGAAATACTCGACAGAAAAAGATCTTTAGTCATTCAAATTTGTTTATACGTGTGTAACAAACCACAGATAAAAACTCTTCCTCCATCATGTTTGACAGTAAGTTTGTTACGCCCCGTACAGTACAATCTCGATTAATGCAGGAAATCAGGGTCGGGGATAGGATCGATTACGTCGACTGTTGCAGGAGTTTTTAGCCTCGATTTCCTGCAATAGTCGAGGCAATCAATTTAATGATTAGTAGCCTTGTGCAGTCTATCTCCGTTACTACATCTAATCTTATTGCTTAGCGATCATCCGCTCCACTTATTGACACTATACAATAAACGAGGCTCTCGTGCAATAATCGAGGTACTATTATATTTCATTTGAATGCGATCGAAATATGTTGTGTAATTTCTTCCTGAACCTAAACGTTTAAAATAGTTTTTGATAACTGATTCAATAATCTTGATAGATGAAAACAAGATCTATTGCATTTAAATTCAATCGAAAACAACACTTATGATTATCCTTTAAGAATGATTGAGATAATAAGTCATAGAAGATTGTACTGTCGTATAAACTTACGAATACATATCATTTTTTAATATAGGTTATTTTCACATTTGTATAGATAACGGTAAAGTAATTTACTAATAAATATTATCCAAATAAGCGATCGTTGCTTTCGGCGAGCCACGTATTCAACACCGTACAGGAATCACAATCTTTCCATCAAGAATAGAATATTCTAATAAAGATCATTACTCCCGTGAATGCTCACCGAGTCGATTACCTGCCTCGTTGCGAGAGGAAGCATCGCAATCTCGCCATCTAACGTGCATAATTCCGTTCGAGGAAGAGGAACCGTTAATGACACGAAAACGGTTTCCCTAATGAAGCTCATAGAGATCACGATTTACGCACGCATTTTCGTCGTTAACGAGGCCCGTAATTCTCGAAAGTAGAATATGCTGCGAAGCGGATGATCGCTTTTCCAGATATCGGCGCGCGGACGAAAGAAACAAGAATTTTCCGCGATGCACGAGAAGCCACGACTAAACGACTCACGAGCTCGATTGGCCGAGAAGCTGCGTGTCGCTCAACTGATCGCGAAAAAGGGTCGACCAAGAGGAAGTCTATCCTTTCTAATCACGGAATGGCCGATGGTTTCCACGTGTATCCGATCATCTCGAGGCGATACCAGGACAGGAGGCTGATTAAAACGGTGAAATATCGTCGCGATCTCGCAGGTGCGCCCGTTACGTAACGCAGTCGGAATGACGGCCACGACCAGATCGTAATTACTAAGCCTAATGAGGCTGGGACGCGATCGATGATCGCTCGTAATTTGGCGGGAATCCCTGACAGTCCTGAATCGACCACGATTACCGTAGTCGAGAATCCCTGAGAGAGATACGAGGCAGGCTACTCAGAATTTAATATAATTCCTAGGTCACGTTTAGGAATTATATTAAATTCTGGATGCAATAATAATCCAAGGAAAGACTTTCTTATGCTGAATGCAGTTATGATTCTTAAAATGAACATCGTCGACAGCTCGTGTCGTTTTTTAAATATCGTCTTTCACGCTTCACTGGATTCAAAGAGGATAGTTGGGAGGGATAGAAATGTTCAACTTACGAATCACGCGTTCATTTTACAAATTTCATGACTCTAATAAGGATACAAAAGTTGGTTACCTCAAAAATACACTGGTAAGGGTATGATGATTTCCATCTATGGACCTAAAAGATGAGACCTAGTTTAGGGGCTTAAGTTGCAAGATGGAAAGGGTATCAGTCTCTAAATGACTTTCAATCAGCTTGATATAGTGATACTTTAATTATTAGCATTAATATAATTTATCGTTTATCATCGTTGCAAGAAAACGAGTTACATTACATTTTTATTATTAATTGGAATAAAACGATTCGACAGGTGAGACGTCATAAACGCGTTATAATTACTACGATTAATAGATAATATTTAAATACATAAGCTCGATAGTGCACTTTAAAATTTTACAGCTACTCAAAATAGACGACAGCGATACACTTCCCTTTTCGAACCATACTTCTGGCATGAGTATCCCTGAGCGCTATGACTTCGAGAAGCAACTAATACGAACCTGTCGACAAATCAGAAAAACGAACGAGCGAATGTAATTCGCGCGATGAGCTCGCTTTCTCGAGGCAGCATCCGCTCTTCACGCACCGCTTAATAGAGACGAAAGGTTTCGAGCGTTGAAAACGAGATCGAGATAACGCCGATCGCCGCGAGATCGGACGCGAATCGAACGATGGAAGGGCGAGGGGCGAAGGAATCTCAATCGTAATAACGAGCGTTTCGCGGCTGCAAAGAAGCTAACCAGACTTCCTCAGCGGCGTTGACCTCGTGGAATTGAGATGCGAATACCCGATATTAGAACGGCTAATTAAATCGTATATATTGCCAGGCCGAGTGATTTTCTTGGGCCATCATCATCCCGCGATTCGTTAAACGCGATGCTCCGAAGCGTTTTCATTGCTATTAATACGGTCAATGGGGAATCGTACAAATTGTTAAACAGTCATCGGAAAACCTAGGGTCAAACGTCAGTGTTTGTGTCACGTAGTATCAGATACAATAATGATTCTTAAAATGAACATTGCCGACACCTCAGCTTGTATCGTTCTTTAAATGTCTTTCACGCTTCACTGGCTTCATGGAGGATCCCCCCCAGTTAGGAAGGTTAGAAATGTTCAACTTACGGATCACGTCTGTATTTGGGTTCGTTTTAAGAATCATTACTGTGGACAAAATGTTCTGAATTTAACGGTAACTGAAATGATACAGACAATGTATAGATTTGACACATTTTGATCCTGCTGTTGAGTCCCTTTATAATATGAAATAACTCCTTTATTTCTTTACAGAATTGATAATATAATTTTGTCACCCGTCGATCGCATTCGAAACCTTGAAATTTTTAACTGTATTAGAAAAAGACCCGTGCTCAAGTTGTGGAAACAATATTAAACAATATAAAAAATTGTGTATTTAAACTTTCTTAACATTTCATCCTTATGTTGATCACACTTTTCGCGTTAGAATTACCTTTACAACCTCTTCGACTATAATGTTCTACTATTTTTGTACACTAATGGGACTTGCCGTTTATTCAATAAATAAATAAATATTGCAACCCAGCAGATACCATAACGAGGTAACAATGATTTACCACCGTCGCGTGAGTCTTCTAAGAAGAAGAAATACTAAGAAACACTTTGATTGGTGTCTCTAATCCTTTCCAAAGCCTCGACGTCTCGCAAACACGCCGAGAACACGGTTTTAGGGATTTAAACGCTGTTTCTCCGACGTGTCATCTCCATCGCGTTCGGAAATCAACTTTGACAGGTCGAGGCTGAAAACGCGAGGGTTTCGTGTCTATTTTCGACGGAACCGAGCAAAAGAACGGCCCTGGATGCCGCGAGAGAGTAACAGTATTTTTACGGTTCTGAACAGCAACGCCGGTCCGTGTATTAGCGACAGATGCGCGCTCCGAAGAGCCAATTTAACGGTTGCCACAAAGGCGGATCGAGCGAAGCCGTAGGACGCGTAGAGCGACTCCGAGGTCGCGCCAAGAGAGCAAAACGAAAACGTGGAAGATAGGAGCGCGGAGGGGAAAGGCTGCATTAAATCTCACCCTCTTCTGGCACCCTTGCCCCTATGCAACGCGTCGTATGACGTGTATCGCGCTTACAAAAGAAACCGACCTGATCTACGACCCAGAAGGAAGCGAAAAAGCGTACGGGGTGTTCCCTTTGAAATGATTTCCACGGTTCACGTTTGCCTTCGTCTCTGCGTCAGAAACGCGTCTTAGACAAAGGTGACGCGGCATTGAATTCGACGCGCGCGGTTAAAAAAGTTTTGGGGTCCTTTGACTTTTCCTTTTAATGCCTTTCGTAGCGAGATGTTACTATTCGAATCATTACACGTCGAATTGTATAAAGAAGCAACAGGATGTATGTATCCTCTATAATCTCCGTCGTGGATCCCCGGATAAAGAGGGTTAAATTACTTGACAACCAACAGTTTTGATTTTTAAATGACACGAGATGAGATTGTAAGCAGCGATCAAACACTCTAGTATCTATTCAAATTACCATTCAATATTACGCGAAAGCATTTTTCCAACTCGCGACAGGACGTTCATTAATCTCGTCTCGATTCTTTCGCCGTCTATCACATCGATGCTAAATGTTTTGTTTGTTGAAATTGCTATCCAACGTTACCCAGTAGTCTATCGAATTCAAACACGCGTACCTTATTATTACACAAACGATCATTAATCTTCATTCAATTCTTTCCCCGGGTGTGTAAGTTGTCGAGAGAAACGCGCAGCAACATCCTAAATCAAAATCAATCATACTAGCATGTATACAAACATTGTCTGCTTCTTATTTCATATCGAACAATAGCCTGCTGAATTAGAGATGCAACGATTGCACCATAGTTTCTTTCAACAACGTTCTTTTAAGTTTGCTCAATCCTAGCGCGGTCGGACTCGAAAAAATTTATTTTATGCACAAGTTCCCATTTCCCACGACGAGCCCAAGAAATAGCTTTCCATCGACTGTCCGTCAAACTTTTGCTACTCCTCGAAAGTGCTTCGAACGTCCTACACGCGCGTGTGTGTGCACGCAGGGTGAAAGACCAGAATCCGTTCTCGCGGTTGACCTATCCCGACCCAGCCTTTGTAACGTCGACACGTCGTCGGGGCCCAGGAACACGTCGAGGATATCCCTCGATCGCCGAGAGGAGCACAATGGCATCGCTCGCGTGCAGATACACGCCGTCTCTGCCTTGAATAGATACATTTTCCCCGATTGACGGACGCGTACATGACACTCGGGGGACGTTCGTCGGTCAGTGGTCGGAAACCTGAGACACCAAACTTTTCTTCCTTTTTTTTAAACCTCAAATTCCGGAGTTGGTAATAGCGTGGATACTGCTGAGGGATATGTAGACATTAATAGAGTGTGACGAGTAACAATGGACGTTTCGTTCTATTATAGATCCACTAACCCTTTGCACTCCAAGAACGAGCAATACCAATTGCAATTGTGTGATGTGACTTTTAAGAATAAATAATTTAAATTTTATTCATATATTTCCTAAATTAAATTTGTGTTATCATAAGTGAGATTAGAAAAGTGTTAAAGGACTCATCTACGATCGAGGGTGGAAAGTGTCTTCTATAAGAAGAATTTTTGCATTGATTTTTAGGCGTCACAGATCCCATCTAGTAGCTAACGGAACTGAACAAAGTTTTACGGATTTTTTGATCTAATATTTTGACAGTGATAAATTTGAAATTTTGTGGGATTTTCAATCATTTGTACGTCAAATGACAAAGGGGATTCCACTGCCAGCGTCCACCATTGAAGGGGAAATCGGACCGGTGAATACGTAGAATACGAAAAATTCGACATCGAGGGCGCTCGAGCAAGACGATCAGGCACAATGGCGCCACTGATTGCGGATTGGGGAAAATATTTGCGTTGCGTGATCGGTTCGAATTGAGAGAATCGGTGGATACGAGCGGAAGGGCGTTCCATGATCACGATTGTTCGAAATTCCAGGGTTAGGCCTCTTTCGTACCTTCTGCCACCTTTTTACCAGAATTGGTAGAGACCTGGTAAAAGTATTAAAAATCATCCTACGAACCAGGTGTACGCGTTCCAATACAGATATCTGGTTGTTCTCACCTTGACTAGACTTTAGTACATTAACCCTTTGCATTCATAATATACACCACAATTCGATTTAGCATTTATGTATAGTAATACAAACTAACAAAACAAATGAAGAAATTTTAACCCTTTCGTACGTCGTCATATAGTCGTCATCCCACATTTTATTATTAGATATTATTATATTTATTATTATATGGGTGTACGTATATATAAAATAAAATAAATAAATAAAAGACAATATATGAATACAAAGGATTAAATTATTACCATAGATAAATTTCTCTGTTGGAAAAGGAAAATTGTATTCGAGTAGCCAGTTACTTCTATTAAAATGAATTCTTGGAGTCCAAAGGCTTAAAGCTTACGACACAGTTCAGAAAAAGATTCCTGGTCTCAATAATTATACCAATTATACCACCATAATGAAACTATTACGCCTGAATAAAATCGAGCGTATGTTCCCAACTCTATTCGAGTTCCAACAAGTGCCTCGATGGAGAAGAATGCGAGTCAAACAAACAAACGGTAAGCTAGAGATCTGAAACGTCTAATAGACGAGAGTAAGCGTGCGAAATTAGGGTATTTCACGAGGTCGCCGCTGGCAGCCGAGTCCCGTTGATCAAAGCCGGTATCCTTTGACGGTCTCGAATCCGCGGTACGTACGAATTTAAAGGATTTCGTGAAACTACGCCCGACGAGAGAGCAGCGGTATCCTTCTCTTTCGGAGCACAGCTTGAGGCAGGATGAAGACGTCCAGAGCTTCGTGGCAGCTCAAGGTCTGCCACTTCTCCCTTCTCTTGGGAACGCTTCCCCGTCCCCCCTCCCGTCGTTCGCCGATTTCCTCCTTCTCCCTCTCGTCGTGTACACTGCGCCCTCCAGGTCCTCTCTTTTCTCTTCGCTCGTTGTCTCTGACCGTCCCTGTTGCCCTCTCGCTCTGTCCCTCCGCGTTCTGCGTCCGTCTGTTCGTGCCGCCCTCGGCGGTTCGGCGTTCGCCAGACGGAGACGCCACGAAGGAACGTGGTCGGTCGATAGAGGGGTGAAAAGGATGAAACGAGCCACCGCTCGAAGGGGAAGAAGAGAGGGGATGACTAGCAGAAAACAGTGAGGGGGCAGGAACCCAACCGACTGAAATAATAGGTTGCGCCTGCGCGCTCATTAACCTTTATACCCTGCCAGGCTACAAGTACCACCGACCTTCTTCCTTTCTTCCTGCGATACGTCGGTATACTCTTGGTAGACGATACGTGTGTTTGCTTTGCCGTGATCGGGCACACATGAGCCGCCGATTTCTGCGTTCGACTCTCTCAGCACCTTTTGTCGGGGCTCCGTTTCATGTCTGAATCGACGAGCTCCTCCGACCCGGCGGGCTCGCCTTGAACGCGGGATTACGAACGCGGACTCGCGCCGGGAATCGACCGGGTCCTGGGAAGAGCTTTCGGACCACGAATCCTAAATTAAGTTGTTGAATCGATCCCCGACGACGTGGAAATTCCTGTTAATCGTAGCTGGGCGACACCAGCCATCTGGCGTGACGCGAATTTCGGGCGAACTTCCACGCAGAATTAGGATACAGTCACGACAGACTAAATTAACCCCTTGCACCCGTATATCGCCATACAGGCGACACTATACGTTTTACACTGATGATGTGGAAATTTCAGTTCATTAAAACAGACAAGTACAATTTGTTGCAACATTGTTGAATGGTGCATCAAAATTTTACAATCGATAAATTAACTCCAATTGACTTTTAGAGTAGTTTCTGAGCCTGGTTTATAAACATTTTAGATATTACAACATTTAGAAATATTTTATTTCCTTAATGATACGTTTAATGTGATTTCGTTTACCAGTTTCTGGCAGGAACTAGATCGAGATTTCCTAATCTTGCAACAACTCTGATATATCGTCGAAAGAAAAAACAAAATCGCGTTGTGGTAGATAATCCGGAATTCGTCGTAATTCACGGATTCCGCACATAAATTTACACCCCTGGTGTATAAGATGTCCGTGACTGCTTTGTTCCAAATTTAAAGCGCGTCTTCGAGCATTCCCCCATTAATTCCACCGGTCGCCTCGGCCGGTTGATCTGGATTTTTCGAGTCGCCGGAATCCGTTTGACCGAGCTCCGTTTCGGGATTCTCCGAGAGCTAGCGCGACTAATGCGATCGCGAAGTCACCGCCACGATGGGGGTTGCTCGACGCGATGGGGGCGCGTGTGCGTGCGCTGGAAGGAAGAGATTACCGTTGCCTCGAAATGCCACGGTGAGCGTTCGTCGTCGACGAACGACGTGTTTACGGATTAAAACGTTGCGTTCTGCCCGCGTCGGCCTTCTCTTTTCGGGGATTATGAGAGTTTCGATGTTATAGGCCGGTCCGCGGAGCTTCTTATATCGTCTGTCGTCCGCCTGACAAACGTCCGATCTTTTCGGATCAGCCGTCGAATACGATATTTCGGGGAACTTGCTCGCAATCGACGGGAACAAGCACCGTTCTATCGACTTTAAAACTGTCGACGACCAGCGACCCTCTATGACGAACGAAAATTTCGCCATTAGAAGAATGTAAAACATCTTTAACCCCTTGACGTACGATTTAATTCCAAATAATTTGTCGAACGTGTACTATTTTATTTTCCTTAAAGTTCGTACATGCAATGCTCACAAAAAAGGGTAGATTTGTTTTACGAATACATCGTGAATGTAAAAATGTGTTGATTTTAACCCATTGGCGTACGAGTCAATTCCAAATAATTCTTCAAACGTATACTATTCAGTTTTGTTAAAATTTGTTTGCACAAGGAATGGTCACGAAATAGAATGGATTTGTTTTATGAATATTTTGTAAATGTAAACATGTGTTTGATTTTAATATATAAGACTTGATGACGAGTGAGTAGCCTCATAATTGTGATACTTGACATTGAGAATTTGTTGAAGCTAGACGATGAAAATTTATCTATAAAATCGCCAGTAACCGTCTTCACAAATATTTTGAAAATCCAGGAATAAGTCGTTTGGAATGCTCACTAGGAAAATTTATGCGACTTCGGTGAGTCCCTCCCGTTCCGCAGATTTTCTTCGCACAGTAAAAAGGATTCATGGCCGAGCCTTGCTTAGGCGACGTTTCAAACACGTCGAAGATGACCATTCCAATTACGCTGCGGAAAATAACTCGTGAAAGAAACAAACACGATTTCTCGGAGAGTCAGTCTTGATTGGAAGATATTTCACGACGTAAACAGGAATGGAATTCAAGCGTCAGTCTCGTTTTAATTTCTACGCTTTAGATTGTGATAGAGATTTAGATGTGTACCTAGTTAGTATAACTATTTTAAAAGATCAAAGTATAACGCGAAGTATCCTGCGGAAGTCTACTTAACACGCATCGTCAGATTTCTATAGAGATACTAGTTGATCCCCATAAATATACAACGATTCCACCGATATTGCTCGCTGTCAAGTAGCTTAAATTTTATAAATATGAAATAGTTACTGCAAAATGAATTTTATCGTTGGCCTGTGATCAACGATCATATACTAAAATTAAGGCCTATTATAGATACTCTTGGCTTTATAGACAATTGAGGAAAACGAAAATTAATTCATAACACTTGAGATAATTATTAAAATATTATCAGGTGAGGGGATAAATAAGTTTTCTATGATTTTCCTTTCGTAATAATTAAAGAACAATTTGAAAAAGTACAAAGTACATTTAACCCGTTCATTGTCCAGTCTCTCATCGGTGTATCCAATAGCATGCTGCTATGAACCATAGACGGGTCATAGACAGTGAGCCTGTTAAGACACTTTGAAAATAGATTTTCGATCGAGGGTGTAGTCGTCACTGATGTTGATCAATTATTTCCGTCGCGGTGGGAAAGAAATCCTAACCCACTGTGCATCACGTCGAATTCCATCGAGCGTCGAGAGTGATCGTTTATCGCTATCGTCTATCGTTCGATCGTTATCCGTGAACGTCGGACCCGGGCCAGGTCGGCGCAAAGACACGAGTCCGCGACGCGTTCCACGGTGGCGAAATTCGTAAGGATTTGATCGATTCCAGCTATCTCGGGTCCCGACGAGACAAAGGAGGCGCGCGCGGTAGGAAGCTGATCGCCGCCGGTCCGTTTCGTACGCTCGGAGCCTGTGCGCCTCCACCTGACAGAGCCCCACAGATTTATCACCGTGCCTACCCGAACCAGATATCATCTCGCCTCCGCCGTCCTCGTGTCCCGTCATACGTAATCCCGCCGCTCCGACAGCTCATCTATTTATGTGGCGTTTCTTTTCTCGTCTCGCTCCCTTTGCCTTTCTACCCTCCTCTCTCCGCCCTGACGTTCTCTCCGCCGTCGCTGTGGCACCCCCCGCCAGGTACAGAACTCTTTTCTCCCCCCGAAGACTGTCCCTGTCCAACCTGGGGACTCGACGGGCCCCTCTCGCGTTCTCTTATTCAGAGAAAATTCGATCGACCTTGGGAAAATTCGTTTCCCTGACTTTACAGGATACAACGATCGTTAAAGTTCGCTGGCTTGGGTGTCCACGTGAACGTTATCGAGAGAGGTGTACTATTTTAGGAATCGTCGACTGTTATCTATGTCGAAAGTGAGAAATACTAAGAGTGAAATAGAGAAAAATGGTCAACGTTTGTTTACACTACAAACTTTAAAATCAAAAAGTTGTATTTTCATTAAATACATTCTGTTTTTTAATAAATACATCGACACTGGCACAGGTTTGAATTGGAATCCCAAATATTCTTCTTCGTCATCTGCCACATCGAAGGTCTTAAATATACTTGTATTATGAGTTTTCGACTGAGTTTGGGAAAGTAATTTATTCCCATTAATGTACCCTTACAAAATACAGTAAAGAGGAGGATACATAAAGTTCCTCCTTGGACCATCCCATCAATTGAAACACAGGATTTTCTAATTATAATTAATATCCCAAGACTCCTGTTCTTTGTCGCTAACTCGATATTTCCTTTTTGTTTCAGGTAAGTCACGAACGTTTAACATAGTCGAATCCACAAGCTAATTACCAAAGAAATTTCTCGTCACAGGTATTTACCACAATTACTCATTGTCAAGTAAAAAGAGCGTTAATTTAGCTCATAAATATGCAGCTTTTTTATACTTAAAGAAGGAATAAACAGTTTTCTCTTTCTAATAATTTTTCAATAATCAGCTTTGTACATAAGTTCGTGCGCAATTATGTTTTTATTTCTCTCATTTGATTTTCCATTTAGAGACCAACGTTTGATTGTTCGTATAAACAAACGAGGCACGAACTATACATCCAAAATATAGTTTGTCAATTCGTGATGGAATGAACATAGTAGTGTACGAACATTTTGAAGCATAAACGTCAGGAAACCACCAAATAATAACACGTACCTAAAAATTCTATTACCCACTATATAATTTTTGCTTTAATTAAATTAATTATCACGTACGTAATAAGGAAATGAATTTTTAATGATCTGTGGTAACGAGCTTACATAGAATTTTACGATGCACGACCAAAACGATGAAAGTATGTTGTCCAAACGCTATCCTTAATCATTATTACCTTGCGGACCGTACGATAATAGGCGGCGGTCAGATTTGACCCGCAGGCCATAATTTTCCATGCCTTGGTCTAGATCAGTGATTCTCAACTTCAAATAACTTCCTAGTAAGTCACCATCGTATTTATTAAGAGACTCGAATTGAAGATGTAAACGAAAAATATTACCAACGTCGTTATAACAATTAAATTAGAAAATAATTCAACAATTCATGCTAGAATTTTCCACTTCTTATTTTTTCGAGCCTGACTGCAGTCAAATTTTTCATCTGCTATTAAACACTCGTAACCGTATTAATATTATAAAAATTTTCATTTTCACCTGCGATGCGATCAAGCCTGACAGAGATAAGAGTCAACAATTCCTTAATAGAGTACCTCCCTCGTTAACGTTCGCGTCGTGGATCCAAAGCCATCAAACGTTAACGAGGGATCACTTTACTCCCCACTTCTGAGTTTCACTTACGTATCTCTGTACAGTGATCCCTCGTTAACGTTCGCTGGCTCGAGTCCACGACGCGAACGTTAACGAGGGATCGCTGTACAGAGATAAATGAAACTCAAAAGTGGGGAACAAATCGCAAAAGATTGAGAAACGCTGATCTAGACAACGCTCCACTACATCGAGCCTAAAAGATCCAACTGAAAAATTAATACGTAGGCGAAGCAGGAAGTCTGCAATATCTAACCGGCTATCGTACGAAATCCAGCTTCCTGCAGAACATTGGTGTCGAACTTCGAACCGTGAGAGAGTTTCATCATTGAATATGTCGCGTATTCGTTTCGAAAGCGTAATTTCAGCGTTTCCGCTTCGCGTGTTCGTAGCGTCGAAATATCCCGGCCACGTCACCGACGAGAAATACGTTTCCGCTAAATACGGTCATTTTTTAGGCAAAACCGTGTTACGAAGTCGAAGCGTTTCTCCGAGTCGGTTCTTGTCGACCGTTCTAATCTTGATCGAACACGGGAGTACCCACGAAAAAGGAAAAAAAGAAAGAGAAATATTACATACGAGGCACTCGAGGCCGAACAAGTTCGGCGAAGCCGTGTATCTCCGAAAGATCTATTCGAATATGAAGTATCGCGGTGCGCGGTAAACGTAAACGTCGTTAAACATGGCGGCGTAGCATAATGTTTCGGAGGCAGGTAGCGACGTCCTTGGCGGGAAAAGTTTCGTCGCGGGGACCAGCGGCAGAATTAATTTTACAACCAAGACGGACGTAAAAACATGAAACTAAAAGTGATACTTGTTTGACTGTCGTAAAATGCACGCGACTCGATATTAATGGGCCGCGAAGCGTGTTCCGTGGAGCAATAAAGATTAGGAGCACCATTATGCGACCGGTAACACGCACTCTTCGTCCTTGGTCTCGTTAAGCGTGTCCTTTTGATGTTTTCCTTAATGGTCCGCGTAATGGTTGGTCAGTCACAGTTTGACAGGATACAAACGATTCGACGTGTACTCGTTCACCGGGATTACGAATTACACGCGCCCGGTTGACAAATCGTGTTTGAAGGGAAACGCGGCGGCGATGAAATTTTAATGAACGATCAAACCGCTGCACGATACGACTCCATTTGTCCGGATGAATTTTACTGGCCATCCGATTCACTGACTTGGCCACCGATACTCTGAAGAAACTCTGACAGAGTATTATGAATCCTCTACGAAACAATATTTTTCAGATAAATAAATTGATATACGAAGAAACTTGAATTGAATTATAATTATGTAATATTGTTTCTTTTTCGTATCTGTTAATCAAATTTGTTGAAAACTGAATTAATTATCCTGCACGTATCCCAAACGTTGCATAATTCCTTAAGAGTCGCTCTTTCCTCGTCGGCAGCATGCGGAACTTGGCGATTTACAGCACGGCGAGGTCTTAAATAGTACGAAACGCTGGGCACAGTTGAAAAGGAAGAAGTACCGGAAACCGAAGAAAAGAGAATTTTATGTATCCTTTATCGGCAAGAAGCGAGGTATGAAAAATATGCGTTTCGATCTGCATATTCGCGTGTACGTTGCTTAACAGTCGCTATCTCGATCGTTTCCGTGAAATCTCTCGATTTCCTGTCGAGACGGAACTCGCGAGGAAAGGCGGGGATCCTTTAATTAACGAATCGCTGAATAAGAACGGGGGGAGAAAAAAAATAGTCACGGAGAAGTTTTCGTTCCGTGAACGTCATTCTCGTGCTAAATCGCTTAATCTGCGAAGGATCTTCGACGTTAGCGACCGCCACGCTGTCTCTCCCGTTTAGTTTCGCTGGACGCCGGCTGTCCGTCAGATTTCTGGCGATGAATCGCGGATCACGGAAGACGCCTTCGAAGTCGCGCACGATCGAACGGAAAGATAAACGGTCGGCGATGATAATCGAGCGAACGAAACGTGGCGGGCAAGTTCGACCGTACGTCATCCGAAGATCGTTATGCAGGACGGATTCCTTCAAAGCGACCGACGCGATCATCTAAGCGATGGCTATCGAAATTACGAACTTTAGATACATTTTAAAACGTGTTCTCGATCGATCGTTGGACGAAAACTGGCACCGATCGACTGATGTTAAGCAAGAGCTTTCTATACACGTTGTATGAAATATGTATAACACTGTTCTTAAGGGGCACGCCAAGTGATACACAGCTATTAGTATTCAAATTGATTATATCAAAGCACATATTAATCGCTTCTATTTGCCAATTAACACTTGATTCAATGACGGATAAATCATATTCCTTTAACGCGATCATCTAAGCGATGGTTGTCGAAATTACAAACTTAACATACATTTTAAAACGTGTTCTCGATCAATCGTTGGACGAAAACTGGCATCGACTGCTGTTAAGCGAGAACTTCCTATACATGCTTTATGAAATATAACACACTGTTCTTAAGGGGCACGCCAAGTGATACACAGCTATTAGTATTCAAACTGATTATATCAAAGCACATATTAATCGCTTCTATTTGTCAATTAACACTTGATTCAATGACGGATAAATTATATTCCTTTAGCGTATAATCAACGACGTTTGTGTCAATATTACAGAGCGATAGTAATGAGAAACGCATTAATTGGCTGCCGATTGAAGGTGCATTAACGAACTACGATTTGCTAGCAGCAATTATTAATTCGTTATGCAGTCATGCGAGTAGGAAGCCGAGCCACACATGGCGCGCAAACTGTTAACGCAATTTTATCGGAATGATTCGATCATTTGCAGTTTAGAATTGAACCTGCGTTCAAAAATTGAAGTACAACCACGCCTATAATAACGAATTAAATCTGTCAGCGCGTTTCTATTTTTGGCCAGCGCGGTGTCGCGTGGAAAGTAAGACGTTCGCAAATAGCCCGGCGTTTCGGTTGATTCGATCTGCTCGAGCGACTATTATCATTTGTCGGGTCGCGTTGCTCGACGTTGATTACGCTACCGGCGATTTAATGCGGCTGTCCCTCGCGTTTAAGCGACCGTTGAAAATGCAAGTCCCGCCGCAACGACACTACGCACGGTTGCGTTCAGTCGCGGCTGCGAAAGTAGGCAAGAACACGATAATGGTTTCTTTGAGTACGACAGCCAGCGTCGAACAAACGAGTTTGCGTTACGATACGTGATAAAAGAATATCTCTGGGCTGTAATTAACCTTGTAAAATGAAACTTAGAAAAATATTTAATGAACGGATGTAAAGAATCTTAATTAGACGATGCTTTTTGCATATGCTTCAAAGGCGTACGCTGAACAATGTTGAAGTGCAGACCTTTTTTAGTGAATTCCACTTTCAAGGAATTAATATGGGTTTTGGAAGTATAAAACATTTATAGTTAAATTATATTATAGCACCCCGAAGTTAACCCTTGTTTTAAAAAATTTACATAAAACTCCATTTTAAATTCTTCGTAAATTGGATGGGAAATAACTTCTTTTATTGCGGTTAATTATAATTCAAGATTTAAAAGATGTGCTTTCAAAATTGCAAACCTAGCGAGAAACATGAAATTTAAATTTCATCACAATAATAATAATATAATTAGAGTAAATACGTGAAATATTATTTGATTATTGATACAGGGGTTGGACACGAAAAAAAATATGGAACTAAAACAATTAAATCTCAGGTAGAAATGTTAAAGCTGAAATTTAGCTGGGTTACGAAAATAAGTGCTAAGACAGATTTTAATGTATGTAGTTTAAAATTGTATAAAATCAATGTTTTGATCTCGTAAAAAATCTTACGACTTCGGTTTTGACACTCAACGTGTTAAGTGGATTATTGGTCCCGCTGCGGCCCTCTACCAGTTTAAACTAACAATTATTTAATATACGTCAATGTAATTATTTGAAAATTTATGTAATCGTCTATGAATTCATTATTTTTTAAATGCTTTAAAGGAAATTTGATTTCAACATTAAGTAAAATAATTCAATTGAGATTGAGAATCCAATAAATGATTTAAGGAAGCTATATCCGGGCATACCTCATCGACGCATTAGATACAAAAATCCGTCGCGGCGAGCAAGCCGTCCAGTCGTCGATAACGCGCGTTAATTGCGATTAAACGAAGGCGACGTTGTTCGCGAAGGACGCAGCCGACAGAAAATATAATTATCCCGAGGCGGACGTTACCTGTTGCCCCGGAAGAAAGAGAGAAGAGGGGGAGGGCGATCAGTTAAAGGCGAGAGACGACCGCATTAAGCGGTAAGCAGCGTGATCGGGGGCCACGAAACGCAAATCGACGAGCGATGATAATCGCGCAAATAAGACGTCGGGATGCCGGGGCCCCGATCGGCCGTCCGCGTTTCGTCCCCCTTCCCCCTTAAACGGCCTCCCCGAGAACGCCGGAGGAGAGGAGGCGAAGGATCGGTTGGGTGGAGACGCGCGAGACCAGCCGAAAGGGTTTGGACGAGGAACGGTGTGTGACAGCGTGTAATCTCGCCTCAGTTTCGAGCCTCGCCGAAATAACAGGTTCCTCTTTCCCTCGTTCGACGCGATCGCCTCTCGTCGCTCTTTCCTCGTTTCTCGCTCCCTCTCGTACGGTCGCCGAGCGTCTCGCGGCGTCGCTGGATCTCGCCGCGAACTTGTCACCCGCCCCGCGCCGCGGCACAAAGTTACGATTCCGTGTCGAGGACATTATTAAGCCAGCAGCGACGTCGTCGTCGTCGTCGTCGATGCCGAGGATCATCATCGAGGCGAAACGAGAACCGGATTTTCTTAATGCTCGCCTCCTGTGCCGAGGCTCGCGCGCACTCGGTGGGACTTTAACGGGCGCGATCGCGGCTCGATACCGTCCGTAATAACGAGTTTATAAAAGTGCACCGTGGCTCGTAACAGTCGCGATTCCGGCAGGCGGATCTCCGGCGATCGCGCCGCCGTTATCTCGCGACGATTCCACCGGACGCGGCTTGAAAGCCGTTCATCCGCGTTTAGAATGTTGCGCGCAGGATAGTAATGGAGACTGGACCGACGACCACGACTTAACGAGCGGTTGTTGAAGTTAACGCGGACGGCTTACACACTCCGAGGAGACACGTGGTCGGAGCTGTAATTATACATATACGCTTATGGTATATACGTATTTGATTCGAGACTGGATTTTCTTCTACGGTTGCCAAGGACGGAATCATCTACCCCATTATTTTTCTTACTTTTCTAGCTGTTATTAACAGAGGGAAACTTGGTAAAAGTTGTTTTCAACCTGTAAGTCTTGTTTCCTTGGATGCAAAAGTATGCAATGTAAATGTTCTCCTCGGGTTAGCGATTTCAAGAAGCGGGGAAATCAACCAAGAATATTTATAGATTCTGTTCTTCGACGTGTCACGGTCGGAACATGAAAATCGTGAACACGCTAACAATTAACACTAAATCTATTGATATTTCATGCGTACCCACCCCCAGCATGGTCAAATTATCAGTTTTTCTTTTTCTTTCTTACAAGGGAATGGTACTTCTAATTTTTGCATTATATGTATAGAAAGTTGTGTTTTGAAGTTTATTCGTAAGATATCTTTATCTTTTATGTCGCATATTTTTTCTCAAAGCATACATTTTAAGAATCTATAAAAATATTCAATACTTTCACTTTAAACATGCATACTTAGTACTTTTACTTCATGTACAAAATTTATATTCTATGTGGAAATTTTTTAATTTTCATCGGATAGAAGATAAAATGCCTTTCAAAACGAATTTTCTTTGAAGTCGATACCGTAGTTAATACCGGAGAAAACAATTATTTACGAAAAAATGGCATAGTAATTACTTAAACACTCTGTATACAAATTTAAATTTAATTTCAATTAAATAAACAATTTATAATCTAGTTTTATCGTACACCAGTCGTACAATTAATAGGAATTGCTGAAACTTATTTAGGTATGTAGCGTCAAAGTAAATGTCAAAATAAACATAGAAGGCAGCGTAAATAATAATAGCTGATATGTTTATTGGATAGAGGATGAAAAGCCCTTTAAAACGAGCGTTTGTGCGAGTCGATAGCTCAATTAGTTCCGGAGATATAGCGATTTTAGTTTCAAGTCGATGCGGTGGCTAGTTTCGAAGATATGAGCATTCGAAGTTTGTTTACGTTTTTGATGCGCTCGCGCGAGTTCATTCATCCCCCGCGCGCGTAGATAGTACACAGTGCGTAGTAAATTCTTGGAAATACTACGCCCCGGAACTAGGTCACGAGAGTCACGTACGCGGAGTAGACAAGGAGGTATGACGCGACGCGTCAGACGGAGACAGAGATAGTCAAATTAAGAAAAATACCCTTTTACATAACTTACGATATCTCGAAAACGAAAAGTCGGATCGACAAAAACCAAAAACCACTTTAAAGGGGAAGGTTTACCGCTTCTAACAATGGCTTAATAATTAATAAAACACTAGTAGTTTCGGAACTGCACGCGTCTGAAGTTTTAGTATTTTTAATACGTGTTAATAGCCTTTTCTAAGGCGGTGCGAGAAATCACAGTGGAAATTGAAAAATTACGCTTTACATAAATTGCGATATCTCGAAAACGGAAAGTCGGATCGACAAAAACCAAAAACCACTTTAAAGGGGAAGGTTTACCGCTTCTAACAATGGCTCAATAATTAATAAAACACTAGTGGTTTTGGAACTGCACGCGTCTAAAGTTTTAGTTTTTTTAATACGTGTTTATAGTCTTTTCTAAGACGGAGAGTGGAGTTTTAAAAATACCCCTTTATATAAATTACGATATCTTCAAAACGGAATGTCGGATTGACAAAAACCAAAAACAATTTTAAAGGGGAGGCCTTGCCGCTTCTAACAATGGCTTAATAATTAATAAAACACTAGTGGTTTCGGAAGTGCAGGCATCTAAAGTTTTAGTTTTTTTAATACAGATTGTTAGACTGTTGTAAGACAGCGGAAACTGAAGATTCTCCCCTTTCATCTTTTCTGTATGTATATTTCTTACGTCGAAGGCTAACCAGAATTTGATTACATATTTTTCTCGGAGAACGAACAATACGAATAAAAGTGAATATTGTAAAATTCATTGTACGTATACTATAAGAAAAATCGTGAAGTTAAATAGCGCTAAAATAATACTGTGTGTTAGAAATTTTAAACGAAATTTTAAAAACTGTCCTTTGATCGATCGTGGTAGGTTTAGTGTTAAACATGGTCGTAGACGATCAGCTACACATAATTTTCCAACATGACTTACGTTTATTCCTATTCATGCTCCAATACTAGAATTCATATTATTAGTCCATGTGGAAAGGAAACAATGCCATCGAACAATTTATACTAGAACACCCGTATCAAACATACAACAAACATACACAAAAGCAAGGAAACAGACATACACAAGCATACATACGAACAGACGCATATTATCGACTCAGTCGTTAACTTGCACAGAAACCACAAGTACAGAATACAATAAATTTCGCCGTGAAATGATCACGCATACAAACGCTTCTATTCTGCTCCTTGCATCCAACAGTTCACACCTACACGTTGCAAAAATATCATGTTACGCAGATCGACGTAGACTCTTTATTCCTAAACCTAACTTTCCAAAACTCTCCACTATCTACGTGCTTCGAACACCACAGTTCCACTTTCGTTACGCCCCAGCGCGTAGAAGCATCGTAAAATCTACCACGCATTCCAACCGCATCAAACCGCGACAGACTCGCCTTCGCGTCGGCGTATCGTTACCGCGCGTTACATAAAACTTCCAATCGCCGCGCGGCAACAAATTACAATCGAAGCAGCCACCAAGTCCATCGGCGTGCAAAACACGGTAGCAATCCCGACGACGACAGACTTATCGTCCTATCATCGATACATTATTACCGTGTCGCTATACCTATCCGGGCGCCGCGTTGCCAGTGATGGCATAATGTTCGCCGTGATACCTGACGGACCATATATCAACGTCGCGCGGAACTTCGCGTTATTGTTTCATCGGTGCACGTTGGCGATTATTTCATCGTACCGAAATCTTGATTAAGACGCCAGGCGGCGTAGCGTGGGCGCAGTGGGGGAGGGGTCTATCGAAGCCATATTTCACAGATCGATTTCTCCCAGGAGAGAGACTCGCGGCTGCTGAAAAATGTCGTTTCGCTCGGATGGCGTCGAGGAGAGGTTCAAAAGCCTACGTTTGCGAGTTGGCCTTACATCGACAGATCGTTGACGCCGATCGGAAGTAGAGACGATTTTACGAGGTTCGCGCGGCCGCGACCGTGCGTATCTCGCGTGGTGTCTTTCCTTGCCAGACCAACGCCAGTTTCACGATGACGACGATGATATCGCGGCCCGCCGATCCGCATGAATACCGAAGAATCAATCATCGCACCGATCGGTGTGCCCGATAGCGAACCCGCTGCACGATCTAGATTCGCATCGCCGGGCCACGCCATTGAAATCATAATAATACTTCGATTCATTACTACAGGGACCGCGAAACGGAATACAGATGTCGTTTACCGGGCTGGCTTCCAGCGAATGCTTTCGCGGTAATTGATCCATCTCTGTCGGACGATTATCAGGGCTTGTTAGATTGCTTTGCAGATCCGGTCGATTAGATCCTTAGATCCGTGCGTGTCTGTCATAATCGCGAGCAACGAACGTTTACCAGATACGGGCGAAGCTGATTCTTTGGCCATTTTTCTTTATTTAACCATCGAGATAGGCAGTATTCAGAGATCGTAAGTTGTCGACGAATTTGATTAATTGTATCACCTTCGTTATGGACTGAGCCAGTGTATATGTTAAAAATCTAAGAGCGGGGATTTCTGGAAAATGTTTCGATACTCAGCAACTTACGATTTCTATACGATATAATAATAAATATTTTAATTTTTTCTTGAGGTATCAACAACTTTTAAACTGACGAAACGAACGAAGTTTGGTGGCCCCTGGCTCCAGAAAGATGTCAGCTTGAAATTGAATAAATGTTTGTACTTTCACCCGAGAGGTCAGATTAAAGGGACGCGTCTCAACGAATTCGACAAGACAGGCTGTCGAAAAGTTCAGGTCCCTTCGACGACTACCGATATTTTTGAGAAGGCAACAATGTCGATGGAAATTTATTCTGATAATGAACTCAAGTAGAACACCCGGTACAAAATACCACCGTGGGGCATGCAATCCAAAAAGGTGGCGCGTGGACCGGTTCGAAACCACATTCCCCCCTTGACAGAAGTGCCGAATCATTCAGAGCTGTTCCACTGTCAACGTTGAAACACAGAATTTTTATCGACTGGAGATTCGAGCAACGAAGTTGCCCCCGTACGATAGTTTGATATCTTATGCTCAATTAAGCGATCATTGTACTATAACCGTTCGGTGTCCCGATTCTTCGAATGTCGATTAGAGAAACGTTGGAGGTGAAGGGACGAAATGTAACTTAAATTTCACAATTCCAGCTGATGGAATATGAGATGGATAATCTGGTACGATAATGTGATAACAGTGATAGATAGCTATACAAAATATTAATATTCCAACAAGTGTTCTCTTTACTATATTTTATTAAATAAAATATACACAGCGTGCATAAATACGTGGACTTGTTGGGACATCAGGAAAAATTTCAAGTACCGAATAGTATAGCCAAATGTTCGTCAAAACGAAGCAAATGGTCAAACGATTACCTTTTCATACGAACTTTACAGCGAAAATAGGTACGCGTGCTTGCATGTAACGCGGTCCTTCCGCAATTAAACGAGATTTACGCGAACCCTTTGATCCCTTTGCTCGATTCCCTGAAAATGTGAAAAACACGCGTATACGTACGAAACGGCATTGAAGCTACCGTATCGTTCGATTCAGGCCCATCTGAAAATTCATAGGCGCATTAGTTTCCTGTCTTACGAGAAACCTCTGGACGTCCCCGGACATCGAACATTACTTTGATAGCTGGGTGGTGGTTCCTATTTCACGTTATACGGTCGTCTCGACGGTGGCGATCCCGCGTCCGCGGCGTGAATAACCAACCTACGGTGCCGTATGGTAATCGCTACTCGGATTCCTCACCACGGGTCGCTGGATCATTGCGTTTCCTAGCAATAAATTGTCGAGCTGAAGCTCCATGTGATATGTACAAGCTTCCACTCGACGGCGCGCTTTGTATCTTCCTAATCTATGGATCCACCGTTAAAAATCCGAATGACTGGACGCGCGCCGTGTATCCCGCATTCCGATAAAATTTCCCATGGCGCGGGTACGAAACCCCTCGTCGTTTCCGCGACGTCTCCGTGTCCCCATCGAGGCTCGATAAATTATCGATTAACGAGGTTAAATCGCGGGTTCCCAACGTATTCGGGAAACGACAAAATCGAGAATCATGAACGCGAAATACTGTGCCGGAGTCACTGGTGACTCGTCGCTAATTGTAAGTTTCGCTATTAACCTCAAAGGTGGTTACGATGTATTATGGGATGATACACTATACTGCGGTAGGTTAGGTAAGGACGAACTCTGTTCTTCAGCTTCTCATGGTTTCAGCTTACAGGCTATTAACGAAGTTAATCGCGTTGAACATTTTTAAACGAAATATGGGAAAGTTTAGCCAGTTACTTGGGTTATTGACGTTAAGGTTAACACTCGTAACAGGCAATCTCAGATTTTCTACGCGGTTCGCGCAAATGATACGGTCGGCCTGCAATCAGCCACCGACCTTACGCGTTCGTCCGGTTCGTTCCAGTCGTTCAGGGACGTTCCGCGTCTCGTCGCCTGGTTCCTTCGTCATAGCGGGCCTCGGTTCGTAAGGTGTAATCACGGGTGGGGTCTTCGAGCATTACAAACAGCACCGCGTCACGCGAACGAAGCGAGTTAGCGCCGCTCGGACCAAAGGTATTCGGTGTTTGCCTCGGGAAGGAAGAAGCCGAAGGTGATACGAGTAAAACTGACGCAAGTTGGGTCGAAGAAATGGAAAAGATTCGTGACAATGAAAGGCAAGACAAAGAGGACAGTGAAGAGTAGAACGAAGTTGGTGCAGGATGTTTAGGACGAATCAGACATAAGAGAAACCGCAGCTTCTTCGATAATTTTAGGTTTTAAACTATGTACAAGCTAGGACGTCGATGGAACTGGAGGAAAAATAAATAAAATCGTTAATTACTGATGAATCCAATGGTAGAAACTGAATAAAAAGAATAGAGAGACAAGAAGAGTGAGGAATGAAGATACAAACAAAATTGATGATTTCATCTACTGGTAATCGATCAGCAGACAGGCTTATGGCATCAGGTTAGATATCGCTCTAATAATTAAGGACCATATAAGAAACATCTTGAAATCCGTCAACGATTCAAATCTATGGCACAAAATTTAACGATACAAATGTAGGAGAAGCACCGTTAAACGCCGCTAATGACCCAGATGTCGATACAACGTAAAAGAAGAAGAAGAAGAAGAAGAGTAGGCAATGAAGACAAAAGCAAACAAAATTGATGATTTCATCAACTGGTATCCCACCGCCAAGGGAGAGCAAGACGTTGAAGATCGAAACGAAGAAAGATCGTCCACGTCCAGAAGAAGACAGTGAAGAGAGAAACCGCAGGTTCTACCGGACTTCGGCTCGTCTAGTTAGCATCGAATCTTCGACTATAACGTTCACCAGAAACGAAGTAGCAAAGAATGTACACAGTGATCCCTCACTAACGCGAACGTTATCGAGGGATTAGCGAGGGACCACTGTACGGAAGCTGAATGGCGAAAATGAAGAGGGTCGCTGGCAGTGAAAAGCGAGAGGAAGAGGGGGGTGAAAAGGATAGGGTGACGAGAGAAACCGCAGGTCCAGGGTCTCCAAGTTTCGCAGGGAACGCGAACGGGCGTATAATATTGGCGCGAGGGAGAAAGATAAAGACCATGGGATCGGAAGAAAGAGGCGGGGAGGAGAGTGAAAGGAAGATCTCTTCCCCCGTGGTTGGGTGGAGAGGGTGGGGGCAAGGTGGATCGCGGATTGAGTCATTATGCTTGCTCCGAGGAGACCACAGGGCTTGATGCGGGAACGGCTGCCATCGGCTCGTGAAAGGAAACCGACCGGATGATTCAACGTATACAGACGGACAAAGTAGTCGCGGTGCTTACTATACGCTGCACTCATCCTTTCCTCGTCCCTATTCTTCTTCGTCCACTTCATCGTCCACCTCTTCCTATTCCAGCCCGTCTCCGCGTTCCCCTGTGCGCTCTTCGTTCGACCGTTCATAGTCAGGCACAGCGGAACTGGTTTATAGTGCGTTCATCAAGTTTGACTACGGCGAGGAGGCCGATCGTCGAAGAAGGACGAAGGATCCTTTCTCGATCGCGTTAGCTAATTCTCCGAGCCGGTCGGTCGTTCGCGTTTCTGCGGAATTGATCGCCTCCTGTTCCTCTTTTTTTTCTTGGACGTTGATAAAACGGTCGAACTCGTTACGGGGAAATTTATTAACGGGTTTGGTGGGTTTTCGAGGCGCGACCGCGGCCGGAAGGAGACTGGTCGGTCGGTTCGTCGAGACGAAGGGTATCGATGTTTTTTCGAGCAATTAACCGTTATTTATTGCAAAATATATCGATGTTGGTTAAGGAAAAGTAAGTGGGCGCTATAAAGTTTGATCGATTTCTATTTTTGCATCGGCGACGATGAAAATGAACCTTCCTCGTTTCTTGTTTTTATTTTGAGGAAGCACAGTGGCCGCAACCCGTCCTATTACGCGAACGTTGGTTGACAACTTTTATAACTAGTTGTAACCGATGAAGCTCGTGAATTACACGCCTTTATTATCGCCTGTGATAATCAAATTCTGTAGTATTTGGTTGTTTTATCTGTTGGCAATAAAGATCAACACGTTGCACGCAACGTGCTAATGAGTTCTATTCCTTTTGCGTGTAATGCATTACCACAGTCGGAAACTAATTTATGGTATTACCAAGTTAAGCGTGATCGTGCGATATAAGTTAAGATCGCACGTCTAAAACACAGTAATACACGGTACGATTTTTGCTAAGGTCGTATTGTGATTATCCTCGTTGCAACTTTGTTTACAACTGCTGATACCAAAAATTGCAACGTATAAGAGCCCGTATATTTAATACCTTGATACAACGAATATAGCTATTGTCTCGATAGATCTACATCGTTGCACGCGAGAGTGTACCACAATATTATGACATTCGGTCCCGATCCATCGACGAGTTCCACGCCGATGCTATTATGAGACTAAGCCGCCACTGGATTTTATCTCAGCCTCCAAGCCGGTGTAAGCCAAACGAGCTGACAAGTCCTCGCCTCGATAGAGAAAGGAAGATCGAAAGACCCGGGCGACAAATACAAACGAACGGAGAAACTACAGGTACCCGGGGGATCGTGGATCCGAAAAATCCTTGCCCGAAGCCACGCGATCGATTACCTGGCTCTCGAAGAGCGCCAGAAATCTTTTGACAAGTCACTTTGGCTGACTCCGGGGCAACCTTCTTTCGCGGAATCGGTTCCATCGCTGCTGGCTGATACCAATCTTGCTAACATATTGTCCAACCCACGGACACCGCGGTGAAATGCATATTTCTGGTAGATCGCGTGTCGTCCCGTTACCGGTCGTTTATTTTCCCGTCTTTTTTCTTTGTCCCCCGTCCAGAGCCGTGGAGGCAAGTGCAGATATCCTGCGGCGTTTCCGAATTTATTCACCTTTGATCTCGTTCGAACATCGGTGGAAAGAATTATACCAACGCCCAGTCGAAATCGGCAATTAACGCGGCACACGAAATCCATTCAACTTGTGTTTTAATCCTCGAATCGAATCAAAATATTTTTACTTCGTGTTAAGATTTCTAATTGAATTTTTGCGTCACTGTATTTGTGAATTCGTAATAAAAGGATTCGCAGTCATTTCTTTTTGAGTTTTAGTCATCGGCTCTAGAAATGCTTGGAAACGAAAGCCAAGCATGGAATTATTATATTATCCTATAAAACTCACAGACATCGCCAAATGCAATCTGTTTTCTAAATATTAAACAAAACCATGCCAAGTGTCCGATTATTCGAACATCTACCTTACACTATTTATCTGAGTTTGTCAGGTGTCCAAACGCTCATTGATGGGAGTATATGACCTTTCTCCATCGAGTAGAAAAAGTTGGACCATCTGTTTCGAAACCGTCGTGTATGTTTTTAGAATCGGCAAAAAAAAGTCGATTTCTTAAAACTGTCAGTATAGTAATATCCCCTTAAGCAGGTTCACGCTCGACAATGTACGTCAGACGCGTCGAAACGAACCAGCCGCGAAAGAATTTCTCCGGGGCGCAGATTGGCTCGTTCGTAACGGTGAGAAACGCGCCGAAGGGGGGAAAAAAGGCGCTTGGTAGAAACGCGCACGAAAGACTTCATCAACTTCTCCTTAATGCGAGGGAGTTGCTCGGCGCTACGTACATCAAGGCACGCGTGGGGTCTCGCATAGCGAACAGCGGGAGATTGTAATTTGCAACGTAATTTGAAGAAGACTTCGTACTTTCACGGACATTGCGACCGCTCTACTTGTCATTCCTGTAACTGTACATTCTTATTTATTATACGTGACGCAAGTATGTAATGCGGAACACGTATTCGAGTAATGTCACGGTGCGCGCGAGTTCGTCAATCTTTTTTCTTCACGGTATATAAATCCCATTCTCAACCACGACGCAAGTAGTATTTATTTGCCCGAAAACACCTGCTACGTCGCTTAGTGTATAAATCACGAACACGTAGGTTCTGTCAAAACTCGTTATATTAATCGTAAGTGATGTATCATGTATTTGCGACTTGTATAATGTCTTACTCTGCATGTGCACACTTAGTAACTTCGTACAGAAACTTTACAAACTATGTTCACATTTTTTAATTTTCATCGGATAGAAGATAAGACACCCTTGAACATGAATTTTGTTTCAAATAAATACCGTAATTAATTCTGGAGAAAACAATTATTCAGTTACATCCTGTATACAAATTTAAATTTATTTCCAATTAAATAAATACTTTATAACCTAGTTTTGTCGAACACTAATCGTATAATCAATAGGAATTGCTGAAACTTATGTAGGTATGTAGCGTCAAAGTAAATCTCAAAATAAATGTAGAAGATAGCATAAATTGTAACAGTAGTTATGTTCATCGGATAGGGGGTGAAATGCCCTTTAAAATGAGTGTTTGTACAAGTCGGTAGCCTAATTAGTTCCGGAGATATAAGGGTTCGAAGTGTTTGTTTACTTTTCAGTGTTGACATCGGCGCGCGAAGCCATTGACCTACTTAGAAAGTAAATAGTAAATAGTGAACATTACGCCACTCGGTCACGTCTGTCACGATTCACGTGCAAGATAAACCAAAACGCATTTCAAAGGGAAAGCCTTGCTATTTCTAACAATGGCTCAATTATGGAGAAAACACTAGTAGTTTTGTAATAATAGTAATACTAGTAGTAGTAAAAGTTTGATTATTTTTAATACGTGTTATTAGACTGTTCTAACACTCCTGTCATCTTCGCTATATGTATATTTTCTATTTACATCGGAATCTAACCAGAATTTTATACTAAATTTTGTCCAGTGTTTTACAAACAAATATAAATCCTAATATTCAGATGCCCGGTCGTGTTAGACAAGACAAACTACATATTTTTCTCAGCAAACAAACAATAAGAATAGAAGTGAATATTGAATAATTCGTTCTACGTATACTATATAAAAAGTTATCAAGTCGTCAAGAAATTTAAAAAACGGTTATTTAATCTGTCGTTGTAGGTTTAGTGTTAATTAATTAGGAACTAATTGAAATTCCCAAATACGATATTCATTGAAATAATGAGAGAGAATATATTCTATTCTAAACGAGAGTGATATTGAAGTGTTATCGAAGTGTAGCGTGTCAAGAGTGAAATAATTCGAACGATGGATGATCTCGAAAGATTCTCAAGTATCCGGAAACTGCGTCGCGCGCGCCAATTAACAGAAAAAATCCCGTTGGTCGTCCCAACGAGCGACCGCGGCGCAACAAAATTCCAATTCCAGCGGCAGCGAGCTCGCAACGCCCGGAGACTTCGATGCCGGCACAAGAAGGTTTCGGGACGTTTTTCCAGCGGCCGACAATTAAGGCCGAATCGGTACTCCGTGGTCGCAGGACCGGGAGGAAGGGTAGCATGTCACGGTCGCGTTTGTGCCTTTCCGAGCATCGGAATTGAAGAATTTACGAGGCCGACCGAGCGAACATTTGCCTTTTCACCGCGCCTCCCTTAACCGTTCCCCGGGCTTCCTCGTATCTCCTCCGTCCGGTCTTCTCTTGCCTCGCGTTCCGTCGATGCCGGCCAAATTTCGTGGCCCCACGTCGAGTCTCTCTCTCGTCTCGTTTCGTCCATCCGTCCGTCCGTCCGTTCGCTCATCCATTCGTCCCGTTGCCGCGCGGATTCAATGTCCATGCAAAGTAAACGGCGGCCTCGGAACGGCTGTCAATTATCCGTTATATACGGCCCTGGCCCTCGAACCCATTCTTAACGACCCCTTAAACCTCGCCACAGTCCAGCCCCCTCCTCCTCTGGCTGTGCATCGCGCCGAAAACTCTTTCGTCGGGGCCCCGGGGACCTCTTCACGTCGAAGACGACGACGACGACGACGACACGAACGACGAACAAGACGAAATTGAAGGGAAGGGTAGACCGGCTGCGAATCGAACCAGAGCAGAAGCGGTTTCCGGGAATCGTTTGGTATTCCAACGCTACCGCCACTACCGCGGCACCTTCCTCCTTCAAACTGCGGACAGATTCCTCCGGTCGTCGGAGAGCCACCGATACACAGGGACGATCGCCTCTATAGCCGCGCCGCGAAGTGTGTCAGAATTGCAAATGGATAGCGCGGCACCCGACGAAACACAGGGAGCTAGCGGCCGGCGAAAAGAGGGCGCGAATTCCACCGTGTAATTCTCGGAGATGGATTCGAGCTGGGAGCGAGGAATTTATCCCGCGTCGGGGGAGAAGAGTTTCGGAAAAGGACGACGCGCTGGTCCCGTGGACCGGTGGAAAAGGCTCGATTTTACGAGGGATCCTTTGTCCCTTAAAAAACGAGTTACCAGAAGGTGTCGTCGCACGATAGAGAAACAGAAGAAGTATCTTGTATACCGAACGTTTCGTACTGTTATTTGAACAGAGTATATAATGTTTGCACGCAATTTCGATGCGACTTGATCGCCACGTTAAAGATGTAATTTCAAGTCAGCAACAGAGTAAGGGAATACGACGCTGGCTGATTGTACGCAAAGCTAACGAATCTTTTAACGACTCGGTGCCGCGCGAGCTGACCTGAGAACGATCGAACCGTCGAAGAGAATGTTGGGGTTAACAGGTACGAGGCATCATCCCTTCGCTCGTAAACGCCAACGCCTCGTAATTATAACGATACGCTTCGTTCGAACGTAACGAGCAAACCGAAGACGAGATCGGAAAGCCGTGACTCGCAGGTTTAGCACTTTCGAGCGGCTCGTTACGACGATAGTATAGAATCGCAAATCAATCAACTTCTCTCGTTTTCTAAACGGGTTTATCGACTGACGCGTGTCGGCGGTTCTACTCCGGTAATTTCAAAAACTTACGGTTTAATCGAGCAATCTACGCACGCATATTCGGAACGCCGGGTAAATGTTACGTTCACTTACCGGAACGATGTTCACGAACTTCAGATTAAGATGATACGAGAATTTGGGTTAGGTTTCCGGACAGTATCGATCTTCTTTATTCTTGCGTACGAAATGATTCTGCGATCGATCCCATGGAACAACGTTAATTTCTTAAGGTAGATTTATAGAAGATCTGACACTATAAAGGGCGACGGAAACTCGATTAATTTTCTAGAACTTCGAAACCAACGTAACACCGTCCCGTGTAAAAAATGGCGGATGACGATGTTCGATTATTCGACGTGTTTACAATCTTTGGGCCGATCGGAGAATTCATTCGTTTCTTACGTAATTGGATTCTACAGTAACTGAAGAAGCTGCTACCTTCATTCTGAATCTAATTTAAATAGTAAAACTTTGATAACGGACATTAACCTTTGTTTTACGAATATCTCGTGAATATAAAAATGTGTTGATTTTAATATACACGGTGTTCGGCCATCCCTGGGAAAAATTTTAATAGGGGATTCTAGAGGCCAAAATAAGACGAAAATCAAGAATATCAATTTGTTGATCGAGGCTTCGTTAAAAAGTTAGTAATGTTCAAAGTTCCATCCTTACTGAATTTTTTTCTCGAAAATGCGCAAGATTTCGGGGATATGTCTATTCACCAAAAATGATTGTAATTGACCCCCCTAGCTAAGAATAATTTTTTTAGAACGATTTGGAAAATTTTTTTTTCGTCGAAAAATTTAGGCACCTACCCCCTTGTCGATTTTTCTTAAAAATTCGTTTTTTATTTTTAGTAATTTTGTTTGACGCCGTACAGAAAAGTCGTCTAATACTTTTCTGTAGGTACCCATGAGCTCTACTTCAGAAACAAGTTTCATTGAAATATATTCACAATTGTAGATGTTATGGCTGTTTGAAAATTGGACCATTATTATGGAGTTTTTCTCATTTTGCGGGGTCAGGGACCAACTTTTCGAATATTTTTGCGATTTGTACATATTCTCCATCAAAATACGCGTAGTTTGCTTTTTTAAACATTAAAATCGTCCAATCCGTTCAAAAGTTATGACGTTTTAAAGATTCGCATGAAAATTCGGGCAGACATTTCTGGTCACACATGATATTTTCGGTAAGGAATTTTTTTCTCGAAACTGAGTAGGATTTCGGGGGTATGTGTAATGACCAAAAATGATTGTAATTAACCCCCGCAACCGAAAATAATTTTTCCAGAACGATTTGAAATTTTTTCATTTAATTGTTAATAACTTTTTAATGAAGCCTCCATCAACAAATTAGTATTCTTGATTTTTGTTTTATTTTGGCCTCTAGAATCACCCATTAAAATTTTTCCCAGGAGTGGCCGAACACCCTGTATAAGACTTGATGACAAATAATTGCCTCATAATTGTTAAACTTGACATCAAGAACTTGTTGCAACCCAGACTCGTCATTGTTCAGCAGGGGGTTAATTAATCATGTGTCTAATCTTGAAGAATAAACTACAAATTTTCGAAATATTGAGCTATCAGAATATTAGAATTGCAATCTCTAAAGTGCTAGAAAATCTGTGTAAGGCATCATTAACAAAGCTATTCAAGACAGACTTTCGGGTGTTTCGTTCTATACCTGGTACAAATAAAACCAGTAAAAAAAAAGTTTCGTCTCCTTTCCTAATTCGCAACAGTCTCGCACCTTGAAAGAGGTGTTCACAGCATGCGGCGAGGACCGCTAAAAATTCCATCGAAATTTTTCCTGCGACCGGTGTGACCATGGCCGAGGGACGAGTCGCGCGTTTTTTGAACTCGACGCGATTCAAGACGACCGAAGCGTGGAATACGCAGCGATTCGTCGAAGGCGCGTCGTCCCGCGGATAATGGCTTATTAACAGAGCGTTGCCAAGCCGCGCGAGAAAGTGACAGAGCGGTCACAGACCGGCGATGACGCGACGAAGAAAAGGACGCGGAGGTAAAGGCGACGGAGAACGCGAGTCTGACGCCAGGAGTCCAGTCACGGGTTTCGTCGACGCCTTCGAGAGAAGGGTCCTGACACAACGGGGCTTTAATTACGCCGATATCACGGTAATTAAGCCGATCAATGCGTGCCATTGTACGACGATTGCGGGGCCCCATCGGCTCTTAAGGCCCATCCATAATCATGGCCACGGACCCCTTTCGTTCGACACAAAAGCACCCCGTCCTGTGGGACACCGAGATATACCCAGCACTCTGGTATTTTCCAGACCGGATTGCATGAGTGACTGCAACCGATGTCAGTTTCGTACAATTCTTGGGGCAGAATTTACGTTGAGACTCCAGTCACCCCTTGCAATTATCGCGTTCATGCCAAGATAATTACTTGTACTAGTAATCGCTAGTCGAGTTTATTATTACGAAGTGAACCTGTTGCGACAATAGAAATTTTTTATTTTAATTCGTGTTCAACGACAAATTTTTATGTTCATGGTATTGTAAATAATTATTCGACTATCCTACCATCAGTGGTATGGAGATTCTATTTTAGTTACGATTTTCTACTTTTGACACCCTTATATATTTTACACGAGGTGAATATACTTATTATTAGGTTTGACATGCGTAATGTTTTGACAGTAAATTGTAGAAATCTCATTCAACAGATAATTGGATAATATTGATAGCATTATAAGTCATTAAAACTCGAAGCTTACATTTTTCTTTCGACCCATTCAGTCCTTGGTAATAAAGGAGTGGTTCTGTTGTATCTGATACTAGGTAGGTGTCATAAACCTTCGATGCTACACGCCTGTAGCTTTGGATATCTGTTTCATGAAATACGTGATTTTTATAACGTGTATGGTGTCCGTCGACCAGAAAGGTTTAAATCCAGCGACTGTGACGGAAGGTCCAATATTTTAGGACAATTAGGTATCAAATATTTTTACGTATATCCTTCAAGGTGACCCTTTCTTTTTTAAAAGATGTTTATTATCTTTATGATATAAAGAGACGTTTATGCAATGTAAAAAATTAATCGAATGCTTCTTGAGATATTTAATCATCAGAAATTAAACAAATATATCCACTACCGAATTTACAACCGCGTAATCGTTCAAAAGCATATATTTCTCACAGATATATAACAAAATTTAAAAAATTTAATTGGTCTCTTTTACTTTAAATTAAACCATCTTATTATTTTGAATAAACCAATTTTGGTGTAATGAAATGCAATTCAACAGTGAAATTATGAGTTTCTTTTCGAAACAAATTTTTCCAGGTCTCCATGATCATAAGAAACGTTATGAAAATTATGGAAACGCATAGTATGGGCTCATTCCTCATTACTAGATTCCCCGGAGACCCATATTTTGTACGTTTCAACAGCAACAACAACCGTGACATAGATAATCCTTCGCTATGCATCGAACGTTTCTTCGACTTAGGGGAAATCGTGTGTGAAATTTATAGCTCACGGCGTGCACAGTCTAATGCAAGATCCCCGGTACCTATTTCGAAGCAATTTCAGTTCCGTGGGTAGGTAGCAATAGCAGAAAATCGCACAAAATCGTTCTTCCCTAAAGCGTGCTCGCTGGGTGGTTCGTTTTGCGTATAGGGGCACAACAATGTTGTCTGCATTAATCGGATAAAATCACGTTATAATCATCCGCACGATGCATCTCGGTAACTTGCGCAAGGTTATCCATTATCGAATGGGAGCCCTCGGGGATTTCTGTGTCTCAATTTGTTGCACTTAATAATGCTCGAGGCTTACAGAGAATAAGAGGTGCCCTCTTGAAAAATATTCCCAGCTATTTTTCGGTATTACAGGTAGTTTCATCGGTTGCCTTAGGACGCACAGATACCGTAGCAAAATACCTGACATACCTAAATGTCGATGAAAGTCTACTCTATAAATCTGAATTGAAATAGTCACTGTTTCAAAACGGTTACAAATACATTTGTAATTCTATTTAATACCAGAAATTGAAAACAAAATAAATTTACAAGAGTATTTAGCTATCGAAAATCACTGATTTCCATATTTAATTTTGTGAAACAACAAAGCTGATACCCAAATGCCTGACCAGATCCATTCTCGTTGCTCGAAAAAAATCGACGAAAAAGAGCCAAACGATCGCGTCTTCCGCCCATGAATCGCGATGCAGCAAGAATGACGCGTTTGGCAAGCCTCTGCAAAGAATATTTTCGAAGCTGCAGCGTCATTGTTCTTTTGTACGCTGCCCCAATTACAAGCAACACCTTCAAGGACGCGCTTCGTCGAGTTATTCAGTCGACGATGCACCGAATGCATTGTCACTGTTTATCGAGGTTTATCCGGCGCGTAAAACTTCCGAGTGGCGAGAGAAAAAGGGACGAGGGAACCCGGAGGGGAGGGACGGAAGATTTGTTTGCGGCCGCCCGCACCGTTTTCGACTGTTTGTCGTAGGAGTTAGGACAACGGAGCCGTCTTCACAAAGCGCCGCTTCGAAGAACGGAACGAGTCGAACGGTATACTTTTCAGTTCTCGACACTATTTGAACCGACATTTCACGAAACACGGCCGGAAGGCGATCATCAGTTTGTCTTCCTGGACGCTCGAGCACTTCCAATTGAGAACACCAGTGTTTCCACGGTTTGCTCCATTAACCGTGTTTATTTGGAACCGTTCGCGTGTTTGTACCCCACGGAAACGTAACCTCGTTAGGCATCTCTTTTCCAAAATCGGCTACTTCCTGATCAACGTGATCAAATTTTCGAACAGAATAAGAAACCGTAGACAAAACGTTGAATACGCGATGCTGTGCGATGTATCTGAGTAATGTGGTGTGACGAACATAACGTTTAAATTGAATACATTTCTCCCTATCCCTCGATTCATAAAAATGTTTGCGTTGCAGGTGACAGTCGCCAGCACGAGCACACCAAGCACAAACACGGTTCATCCCAGTGTTAACGACATGGACTGGTTCGCCGGCGTAGCCGAGGAAGAACTGCTGTATTACACGGGCGTCGGGAACGACGTGGACTCGCTTTGGGCTGTGATAGGAAGCTTCGTGCCACCGCCGCCTAGACCACCTTATTTACCCGAGGAGGGTGTCACCACCGACGGACTAACCACCTGTGATTTATGTTCGTGGGCGTGGAGGAACGACAGGCATCCCTTTCCCTTCGACGGCACTCTCGGTAAGTGTTTACCACCGCGTCCATGTTTTTTTCTGATTCGATGCAGTAATCATCGCCTCCGCGTTTATCGTTTCCAACGTCACATTCGCGCACGATAACTCAAACACGCTACGTGCCCGCCTAAGCAAACGACTCGACGATTTTTCCTTCCTCGAAATTAACAGCTTTTGTGACATTATTTTTTCTCGAAGACGTTTCCCTTGCAAGCACTTCAACCGGACCACTCTCGAAAAGGGTTGAGAAACTGGCTGCTGGTAGCGACATTAGGGACCAGGTTATTCCTTCTGTACACACTAGACCGTATTTGTGGCGTGTTTGCTCGCCAAACAGCTTTTCTAGTCCGGTGGATACTTCGGAGTAGTCGACGCCCGGGTCCATCGTGACGATGCACCGGGGAGATCTCGTGTTTCGTGCAAAACTCGTAAATTTTTCTTACGCCTCTGGAGATTGTGTGTTTTGGAGATCTCCGTCGGAAATTGCAGCTTGCGCGTTTTTGCATCAGTTTATTACACGATGTAACGATGTACAACTGAGGAAACGATGCCTATTATCAGGCGGTTGGTGTTCCATCCTGGGATACCTCTCTCGTTCTTCTCTTTTTACACACGAAAAGGGTTAGCGATTTCATTACAACGAGAGCCTCAAAGTCGGTGGTTAGGCAGCTGGGGATACAGTCGACGGCGTTACGAACCGGGCGGCCATTACGGGCAAACGAGGTGAGCAGGCCGAGTCAGCCCATTAGCTTTTGATGACAGGTAATAGAACGTTAAGATACGTATCCCTAAAGCAAATACTAAATAACGAAAAGCTGACTATCCCCCGATCGCGAACGAGCCGGCGAAACGATCGATCAATCCTCGAGCCTCGCTCGCCGCCTTCGAAAAAAGAACACGCAACGAACGTTCGCCTCGCTAATGTGTATCGTCGCGTGGAACATTAACGTCGTGTTTCTCGGAGCTGTTGACGATGTCATAATCGATACGACGGAACTGGTCGAAACGCAAAAAAGAAACGAACACGCAAGGTGTGCGTCTTTCAGCGTGCTGGTTCCTCCGGGTCGAAGGTCAGCAGTTGGGCTCGCCATAGGAGGCCCCACGAGCTCTTCGTGCCTGTAAAACATCTCTTCGTCTCTCTCGCTCTGCTTGTCCTTCATTCGATTCGCGCTAATTCTCGTGACGGACAAATTAAGACGGATAATTCAAGGGTTCGTTTTAGCCCGACCTCCACATCCGGCCCGGGTGTTTCGACCAATCGTAGCCCCAGATGCGGACCACTCCTATGCTTCTCCCCTCGGCTATCGTTCTCGTGATCCATTTCTTTTCTTCTTAACTCGTCGACAATCGTTGGACAATCGTGCGCAACGTGAAATCTTTATTCGCTCAAAGAATCCGTAAATACATATTGTTCATTTGATGATTGATGAGGTCAAAGTTGTGTCGTCATGCTTGAAGAAGAATCGATTCGAAAAATCCCCCACTCTTCATCCCGAAAACATTCTATGGAGGAATCTATGTAATAAAAATACAGGTATTTTAAAGCAAAATAAAAATAACAACACACTTTAACAGCAACGTTTGCATCAATTTTCGAAGAGACCGCGTGAAGGCTAACAAAAATATCAAGTTTCGTTGTTTCAATTCCGAGGAAATCGAACCACAAACGATCGAAAGGGCCCCTTCGGTTGTCAGAGGCCAAGCTCCACATCCGGTCGAAAGAATTCGTCCAATCAGAGGAGCAGTTCTCTCGTGGTGAGTCCAAGTTCACACGTACGCGAGGGCATACGTAAGTTTCCGCTACGTGGCAGGGTGCCCCACCTCTGTCTTGGGCCTCTTCGTTTCGCCCTCCTCCTCGTTTCAGCCCCTGCGGGCTCCATCGTTCCAGGCACGCATTATCGCCATTACCATGAATTCCAGCAGTTATTACGCCTCTGTTGCGCCGCCACGAAAATGGCGGACCGGCGCATTCTACCGTGCAACGAGGAGGACGCTCCCCTTAGCCCTCGCCTCTTTTTCTTCTGGTGCCCATACCCTCGACGTGTCGTCGTACATCAGGGAACACAAAAGTTGTCGAGTCTTTCCACATATACTTCAAATGAAAACATATCTATCTCATATCTTTCTTCATTTACGTGCAAGAACAAATCTATTATTGGGCGTACAAGCGATTTTCCAAAGACTTTGATGTCTCAACGGTAGCCAATAAGAAGCAATGCCACCCCGCCTACTTTACCGAGTCGAAGAGTGCTCCATACAGACTCTCGTCTCGACTATTGTGCGATCAAATTCCGTTAATTACATCGATGAATGGCGAAGGCTTCGTTTCCACAGTGTTTTTATTCGCTAGGAGATTCATTCCGCCCTTCATCGACGTCGTTACACCGCGTTGATGACCAAATCCTGACACGCGAATCCAGAAAGACCGAGACGACGATGAAAACCGTCGAACGGACGCGCGGAGAAAAACAAAATTGAAATTTATTTCCAGCAATCGAAAGATCCTCCCGCGAATGATGAACGATCGGTAATAAGCTATGCGGCCGCTTTCGATACTGTTATTAAAGCGATAAATCATCGATTGGTAGAGAAGAAGGGGGGGTCGGTGTACGGAGGGGAACGACGCGTTTCATGTACAGATAAGATCGTTCCTTGATTCGCGGCGAAACGCCATTGTCTCGCCGAAACCGACGCAATTACGCTGCGAAATGCGAGGATAAATTGAAGGGGTGGGAAGGGGCGGAGGGAACGCCGCGAGATGGTGGGCTCTTTAAAGGAGCCTCGCGATGGGGCAATCATCGCGTCACTTCGCATCTTCCGCGACGTAATAATTATGAGATCGCGCCTCCGACTCACGGACCGTGGTACCAGCGTGAGCCTGCGAGCCGAACGAGGAGGCGGAAAGCGAGGAACGAACAGACGAAACGCAAGGGACAGAGAGAACTTAATTCGAGCTCTCGAGCTGCTTTCGTGATGCGGCAACGTCTCCGTCCCGTGCGAATCGTCGTGACTTCAACGGGGCCTGGACTGCTAGCTTCCGCTCGAGATTCGTTGCCAAGCACCTATGCGACTCGCGTGGGTGGCATTTGCTGCTGGACAGCAAAAACTGTCTGCGTGCATCCTCGACGGACGACCATTTCGAGCGCTTCTTTTATTTCCCAAGGTGTGAAGTGAAGTTTGCCTGGGGGGATGGTCCAGAAATAATCCATCGTTTTTAAAAGAGGGGTAATGCACTGTTATTTTAAACTTCGAGTCCGGGAGTAGCTAAATAGTGTACAATCATGGAGCTATTATAATTGTACGAGGTGGTATTGGAACGATTTTATCAAGTCCAATTTGTATTGTAAGGAGATTCAGAAAAATTCCAGCAACGTCAGAGGTCAAAAAAAAGATTAAAAATTCGAATTCCACTGTAGTAATCCATACAGAACGTGTTTGCATACGTCATGTAACTGTATACTTCGTAATCAAGTTAATGAGGTCTCCGTTATGAAGGAACATCATCGTATCGAGAACGACAGTTCCTGTAATCAGCACGAAATATCACGAGAAGCAACCCGCAGGATGCTAAGCAGACAAAATTGCCCGGAGGCTGTGAATTACCATCAGAAATCACCATCATTTTTACCATCGATGATCGACAGCGCAACATCACGCACGCTCTCGGAAGTAAGTGCGCGCTGTAACATCGATTGCCGCGAAAAGCAGAGCTGACACGATCGAAGCATCTACGCGGCGTCCCGTACGTGATCAGAATCTCCGAGTCTCCATCGTTATACAAAGTATTTCCATTTTTGTCCAAGCATAAACTACAAGTGAAAACGAGAAAATAATTGTATACGTTACTGTACACGATACTGATGTATACGATGACTGAAAACCAATTACTGTGATCGTTAGACTCAAGGAATTGTTTCCTGACAAGAAATATCACATAAATACTACTTCAAACAATGTTTCAAACAGTCAATATTTGCCTGTAACTTTCTAACACGTTGACTGCTAGATCGAATCCCTCAAATTGTCCACGAAAACGAAACTTTGTTTTTAGATAATTGGAAACTAGCAAACGTATAACAAGGATGTTTATATTTTCTATACAGATTTTTTATGAACATTCGATGTATTTATAAAGAATTTACATCGGACATTCCACGTATTAAAAAGAAACTCCCAAGCCTTTTTCTCTTTTCGAATAATAATGGTCCCCCTTTATGAAACGATTGCAAAGCGTCAATTAGAACGCAATGGCTGCGTCTGGTCGTCGTTTCGTCGAGGATGAGAGACTCCCTGTACGCAAAACTGAGCGGACAACTTCATTTCCTCGCGGCGAGCGGCATTTATCGGCCGGCGAACGGTCCGTGACTTTGTCGTTTAATCGACCGCTCGTTAGGATATCCTTGCGTCTTGAAAACCAGCGCCGTCCTCACCTGAGTCATCCTTTTAATTCGCGTTACGCGCCCGCGGCCACGTATATTCGTATTGGGCCGATGTTATCTCATTGCGTATACGCCCGGGATCCCGGACCACGTAACGAGGCTTCTTCTTCTCTTTTTCTCGTCCCAACAGCCCTCCTTCCCTCGCGCCAGGATCGTCCTCGTTGCTTCGTTCGGTCCCCACCCCCTGTCTCTGCGAAGTTACGATGTCGCACCTTTCAGGACGCAGACAATCGCCCTCGTGTCGGTGATGCTACTAACGATTATCGATAAGCTATCGATAACTTATTGATAGACGCACGATACGTCGATAATATCGGTAGGATAAGTCAAATAGAAGTTGCAACACGTAATGAATTTATCACTCGGATATATTTAATTTCACAGTGCAAAGATTCTGATCAAAGAAATTGATTTCCATTACAGTATTTGTATAGATCGTGCGCCTGCTTTCTTCTATATCGTTTATCTGGCATTCCCGTCAGGTTATTTCCGCTTGTTTACCTCCTATTATCTCATCTAATACCGTGATGTCACTGCCAGCGAGCAGCTAACAGTCTTTCTAGTTAATTGTCAGACAGTCGACGCCTACTCGTTGTTCGTTACTGTTTTTTGCTTCGTTCAATTAATCTTTCTCCATAGCACGAAACACTCTGTTATCAACCACCAAGACTGCTAGGCCAATGACTTCAAAAATAAACAGTCTGCAATGTTCTACGTTCTTCTTCCCCACAATGTTAGAAATTTGTTCTACTTATGATAACAGACAAGGTATTTAACACTATAATCTAATGACCTTTGAAGACTCATTACAATATCTGACACTTTTCTAGTATCGAAATTCTGTAATTCGCAGGTTTTACGAATTCTTTCGAACGAGTTATGGCGGTAAATCATCGCAAAGGACGTCTCGGAAAGTCCTCTCTTTAATTGAGCTCTGCATCTAATCGAAGGATCCATCTTCCCTCGTGGTTCTTTTTCGTGGAGCCACGATGTCGCATGTTCTCCGCGAAAAAGGAACAAGCAGGTTCACGCCCCGTAAAGTGCGAGCTCCGGAAGGATGCAAACGAGAGCGGAGTCTCCTCTCGGGGCCCTTTCGTGCGACCGAAAATTTTTCGTAGGCCCCTCCCGAGGGCCCGGGCTTTTATATGCTCCCGAGCCGCGTACTTTTAATCTTAGAGGCGATCTCGCCCACGTAGATTTATTGGCAGCAGTTCTTGCGCGCTGTAGGGCTACCGTAAGCCTGTGTGCGTCTCTTTGATTGCGTGTACCCCCGATTCGTTACACGCGGCTCGTATTTATCGACCCGCTCGCGGCTAATCCACGCCACGCCGAGGAATTGTTTTCTCCTCGATTCGGCCAAAGTATGCGAATAAATTGCACGAAAAAATGCTGCGTCGATTTTAACCCTTTCCGCCGCAACGACACGCGATTATACGACGATTCTGTCTTTTATAAACTGAACTCAGTATTGAGTATTTAACAAGAAAAAATGATATACTGTATATCGCGAGTCTATCGCGTAAAATACTACTGGCGAATCATCCTGCGTGAAATTGATGTTTTGATGATCTCGGAACGAACGCGCTGTTGACAGTAAAATTGCACGTTGTAAAAACGGCGTGAAATTGCAAAATTGTTTGCACGATGAATTGAAACGAATTTGAATTCCGCCGCACCGACCGCTGTGCGATTAATTAACCGTCGAGCCAGCTCGCGCTAATATTATGCAAATGAACAGCTTTCGGACGAAAGCGTGAATCATTTAATACGCACAGAAATAACTGGTATAATAGCGCGTTTGGCGTTGGATATAAAACACATGGATCGGTAAACACTACCGTGATACGTCTATTACTGCACCTATCGCGCCTGTAGAGACGAAGGAGCGAACCGATTTCGCAATAATTGCTCTCGTGAGTCTAACGATGATTGGAACGAAATTAATTATTTGCTTCCCTCGAGTTATCGCGTTGACAGTGCTCGCAGAACGAATTACTCGAGGCGTAAATTACGCAAAGTTTACTTTACAACAACGGCTGTAAATCATAGCCGGAGAGAAGTGTTGCTATAAATTCAAGCGTAAGATAACTGGGACACGATAATTAGCGTACACGAGCAACGTTGCGTTCATTAAGGAACGGGAGGACAATTTCTCAAGCGACAGTCGACCCGGCCACGCCTAACGATTCGCTTCATGATTGTCTATCGTAAAATTGTACTCCCTCGGGACCGTAAATATGATATTCGTATGAGTTAATAGATTTCGAGCTACGTGTTTACGTGTTCCTTGAATGAGAAGTCGAATGGAAAGGTTGTCTCGAAGATAATATTCCTTCCATCCTTAACGCAGATGCGTCCTGTTTCCTACTATCAAGTCATTTGCGATACGTAATAGCGTGCAGCACTTTGCAGGCTATTCCTCCCGAGAAGCTGCAATTTAAAATTGAAATCTTCCAAGTAACCGAGGAAAAAGGGTGAATGATTTTATTCGAAAACGTTAAAGCACATTTCATTTGAATACTATTCCAATAAAAGCAATCGTGATGCAACAGACACCTGACTTTCTTAATCGTGTCCAAATTCCATTGGAGCAAATATTTCTTTTCCCATAATTTTATATGTTAAGTGACATTTAGTAATTAAACATGTATTTAAAAAATGTTTCCGTGCTCAGCTAAGACGTCCATTTTCCTCGACTAGCCAATTAGCGATACTCGTATCGTGAAATTAATGCGTCCAATAATTTTCTCCGAGAAAAAAGTCCCTAATATCAGGCAATTTGTAGGTCTCGAAACTAGAAGGACGCAGGTGTACCTGTCCCATCGTCGAATCAACCCATTCCCGATAATACTATGGCGGCACACACTGAAATTTCTCACGGAGCTCGCGCTCGACAAGTTTTCTCGTTCGCTTGAAGCTAGACGACAGCCGTGTATCGATACACGCCGACCTACGCGATTCTCTCGCGGTATTTCGAGTAATTAAGATTACAAGCCGCGTCGATTACCCGGAGACAGGCTGTCGCGTGTTTTACCCCGGTCAGCGAACACACAGAGTCGTCCCGGCGGCCCTCTTATCTTCGCCACTTACCGAACTATGCCCGAACTTAGGCGCCTTATCTCCGAAACACGGACCATCCTCCGGGTTCCGGAAACATCCGCGTTTCACTCACTCTCTCTCTCTTTCGCGCCCCGTCTCTTTTCTTCGTCGCACGATGTGTGACATACCGCCGGTCGTTTAGGAATTCCTGTCCCCTGGAAGGATGGCCGAGAAGTAGCCTTCGTTATTTATCCACCGTTTTTTCGCCTTATCTTGTTTCACGCGACGGACGCGCTCACAGGCAGAAGGAAAGAGTTGTTAACAGCCGGGGCGTGTATCGCTACATTAGAAGCGATAGAAATGCTCGTGGCAAATCGACGGGCCACGGACTACTGACCACGGTTCGTCGAAACGGCGATACGCGACGATCCTGCGTTTCTATTTCTCGTAACGCGCCACTCGTTAGCTAAAAGCCACCGTGATGCGCCATTTGTCCCCGGTGACCACCCAAGCAACCATCGTGCTTCGTTTCCCTGAATTCTTCCTCTTTATGATGTCGCAGAGAGGAATATAATCGGGTGCCCCGACTGATTGAGCTGTTCAGCCTACAGGTAGACGCTTTTTCGGATACCCCAAATGGCTGCCGTCGTAGATACGAGGATCGTCGAATGAACAAAGGTAAACATAAACTGCATCCCTTATACTCTTGAAGATGCGAATGGTTTGAAATACTTAAAAACCTTTTGTTATAAGAGTAAGAGAACCTTGTTATAGTCTCTTAACTCGCGTAATTAAGTCTTCATTTACCGAACAACGTTCGTAATTCCAAGAATTTGATGACATTCGTTCGCTCGCTCCCATGACGTTGCATCAGCTGTACTTTCCACCTCCAGGAGTTCATTCGGAACAAGCTCGAATTAGGTTCTCACCTCTTGAACGTTTCCAAGATCGGTCGTTGGATAAACCAAAGACTCTTTCACGTTTTCACTCATGAAACACGAGTGACGCACGCGATCGACCCTCCGTAGAGCGCAGACACCGAGGCAATAGAGCCATCAAATCATAATTGCTCCTTGAACTGTTGAAGTCGCTACAAGCGTTCGAGTTCCACGTACAACTACAATGCAGTCTTTGTTTTCGTCCCAGCCCCTTTTCGTGCGACCATTGCTGATTACTCGTGTGGCCTCTCGAGCATTCTCGAACGCGTGTATAGCGTACGGACGAGAAGAAGTATCCATTGCTCTCTCTAAACCGCGAGTCGAAACGAGGATGAGGGTAACCTATCCACTCGACTCGATTCCTACACTTTTACCGCGGCAAGTACGGGAATTTGACGTTGACGTGCACCAAGTGCCTTCGTGCGGATCTCGTGGGTTCGCGTACAGTTGACGTAGAGTATGAATGATTCCGTTAACTCGATGTCGGCTCGGACAGCTCGCTGGTTATTTCTCAGGAAACATTGAAGGGTGCTCCGAGACGGAGGTACTTCCTTGAGAATTTTGGATTCTTCCGAGGAATCGTGTCCAAGTGGTTCCAGTCGTCGAGACGAGGTATAGGAGTAGATCTTTCGTCAAATGTATTTTTTCGGTCCATTTTTATGGGGTATTGAGCTCCCATTACCCCCCATTACCCCATTTAGAAATGAACACAAGAGGTAGTGAGACAGAAAATGAAATTATAGAAATTCTATTGTTTTTTAACGGAGTGAAAGCTGTACATGCGCGTTGTTTCCATTTTGAAACATTAAAATCCTTCTGCGTAGGATTTCGGGAATATGTGTATTAACCAACAATGTTTCTAATTGGCTGTCGATTTTTTTTTTAAATTTGTTTGATGCTCTACGGAGAAGTTGTTTAATACTTTTTTGTAGGTATTCAATCATCTCCGAATTTTAGATCGGTATTGCAATCAGATTGGGCACGAAAGTCCATAAGTTGTAATGCCTACTCGTATACCTCGTCTGTGGAGAGACTACTCCCGGAGCGGATCAAGATCGACGCGCGACGTGTTCCCCATGAGCAGATTTAGCCTTCCCAATCGATCGATGCGATCTCTAATACCATGTTCGATGATCAATCGAGCAAGCCCGTCAACCGAGATACCAGTCGATAAGAGGAAGACTTTGCAGAAAGACATGATTTCATTCTCGCAATCTCAGGTCGTTTTCAACGACGTTGGGTCCTTCACCTCTTCGTTACCGCGACGTATGCCTGAAAAGCTATTCCGATAGCGCTACATGGTCGTGCCAGGACGTTAATGCACCCTCCACAAATAGATCTCTGACGCATCGCTTTAATGCGGGTAATTTATCGTGGTTATACAACATATTGTACGTTATCGCATAAGAAGGCTTTCTTGATGCACAAGATGCGTTCAACTATGGATGATGGTTCCTCTTACTCGTCGCTTGCACACGGCTAGATGCGTGTCTGGGCAAAATCGTTCCGATAGATCCTCTCAGCAATTGCAATTACCAAAAAATTCAAAGGACTCGATCGATTCGCCGCGTCGGATAAAATTGTTATCGTTTGAAAATAGTAGGGACACTCTATATTCTTCGAGGATGCTAAACGTTCGACAATTCGGTTGCCTTCTCAGCCACGCCTCCGTAGACAGATAGACGGACAAAGGCGCGCATGGAAGCAGCGGTTAGCGACGGCTGGCAAACTTTAGATGGGATGACGGATAAATCGACCGATCGATCGTCCGGCCAGTGATGGATCTGTTCTCGACTGTTCCTTTATTCTTTTCCCCGAGTCCGCTTCGTCCCGGACGCGCCGCGTTGTACACCTTACACATATTTTCAATCACAATCTACGATCCAGCGTTGTACGGCTTTATCTCGATTATAGTTTGGAGATGGCAATTGAGGCGGCCGTAAAAGCAATATAATTCCATCGCCGACCGTCCGGATGGTATAATGACCGCGCAGCGATACAGTAATGACACGATTGCTGCGCCATTAACGCGGACGTTGATTGTAGATTAATATGACGTAATGTAATGTCCAGGTAGTTCGTTCCTGCGAGCTTGAAAAATATTACTAACACTTTTGCTCGTTCGATCTCTAACAGCAATAGAGAGCCTTAAAGTACGATACACTTCGGAGTAATCAGAAATATTCAACTTACGAATCACGTTTGGATTCATTTTAAGAACCATTACTGTACCGTGCATTGGAATATATCATCGGAATGGACACCTAGATTATCACAAAAATGTTCAGTCCCGAATAACTCAATCGACGAAATTTCCCACGTAGAAAAATTCCGTTAGAATTCTCGCGTTCCCATAGCTCGTAAAACAATGACCGATCACCACCGAACACGAAACACGAACGCAAGATTCTGACTCGTCTTGCATCCATCTATCTGGCTTCTTTCCTCGATTGACTCGTTACGGTCGTTGACTGAATTAGGGAGGCAACTGGTCGAACACGCGTCGCCTAATCGTATTCGGGGCAACAATCGACGCAGGGAGGTGATTTACACGCCATTATCGTGGGCTCAGCGTACAAGACAGAGCCAGAACGATTAGCGGTGAAAGTCTCGCGAGTGAATTACGACGTGTCGAAGAGAAGCGTGCCTCTTGCACCAAAGTGGAGACGATCGCACCGAAACGGTGACTTCTAATTTCTCGAAATGCCTACTGGACCGGTCGTATTGTCGGAAATATTATCGAAGACCCTGGAACGACGCAATAAAGTCGCGAGTTAATGGCCCGCGTCTGCCAGCGAATGGAACGTATTTTGGTAATTAACTACGTCGAGTTTACTTCGTAAGAGTGGTTCGAGCATCTTTTACGAATTTCGTATTTAAATGCTGTTCCCTTAATTCCCATTTGCTAGCGAACACATAGACCTTGATAAACATGCGTCGATTTATGACAGTCCGATAGCGCTAAATTCGATTTCTACGAGTTCTTTTGGAAATTCAATTCATGGCTATTTCACAAGTTCTATTTTTCAACGGGTCTTGAAACGAAATATATAAAATGCATCAGCATTAAATGAAACGAATTAATGGTGCAAAGGCTAGTTTAAATTCAATGGTGGTAGTTTAGAATCTACTTAAGTAATAGTGTCCCCATTAAGAACGTCGTAAGTTAAAGAACAAGGTGACGACAGATGAACAGGTCGAAAATACTTGGACGCACGAGGAAAGCTGACGCAAAAGGGCCATAAGTTGTCGTTGAAAGACCGGTGCCGTAAATTCTGAGCGACATTCGTCAGTCGCTTTTGGAACACGATCTGTTTACATGAGCATTTAGGAACCGAGCACCGGGCTTAAATATCTTTTGACGTCCGAATAGCCGGGTGTGCGGTACAAGGGAGCATCCCATCGACCCTTTGGACATCTTTGCACTGACAGTGGACCGCTCGGGACCCATAAAGTACAAGTAAAAGTGATTTGCTGTCAGGACGCATCCATTCTTAAAAGGCATCGTCGTTTCTGCATCTGTAAAAAAAATTTCATAATGGTGTTTGGGGGGATGAAGCTATCCCTGCAGTAATTAACGCTTACAGAACTACCGATAAATTCGAAACGGTTTAATAAATCTGTAACTCGTGAAATATTTTAGAGTTGCAGGGGAAAAAATGAACAAAGGAAAAGGATAAGTGCGGGATCCTTGAGAAAGACAAGAGTCGTAGTTAATTAACACATATTTCTCGAATACGTGAATTTTATATCGCAGTGAAAAATACGCATGATCAATTAACAGTCCCAATGGAATTGTCGAACGGGTTTCTCTTTATGAATCACTGTTCCAGGAAATAACACCGACCGCATCGCTATTAAGACATTCCCGACTTTACGTGGTCGCTTAATTGCTCAGCCGTGCTTGCGGTTTCCGTGATTTATTCCGTGTGACTATTTTCAGCTGGTAGCGAGAGAGTAAACGAGGATAAAGCCGTGAATATATAATGAATTGGGCGATGCCGCAAGTATATTGAGCCATCAGGTAGACGAGACAGCCTATCGAGAACGGCGCTCCTAAAATTCTCGATCGCACGACAGTTTATTTACGACCGACCAACCGACTAATTTCTTGAGTAATCGCGCGAAATTTAGTGTCACCTTTTAAGGCGAGGCGGGCTCGAACGCTCCAACGACAAAGAAGCGTTTCCTGTGAACGAGAGAAAGGTAATCCCGAACGACGAATGTGTTAACTGTTGTTGAATTTTCATCTAAACTCAAGATGAAAGTAACCGCTAAATCAACTGTCAAACGCAGCTTCCGTATCCACGACAATATCTTTTCTTTATTTTCTTTATTAGTTGTCACAGAAGAGGCTATGCAATCATTACCCACCAATAGTTTGGAAAATGAACTCTGATCTTCCCGTAATGAACGCAAGAAAATAATCTAGGAGTTCAAGTAGAATGTTTATTAAGCTGAACGACACAATTTTAATTTTTCGACACAAACATGACACTTTGTAGATGAGAAATCTCTAAACTCCAACAACTTGCTTCGACCGAATAGACCGTTCGAACTGTTCGAAAGGCTCATTAAAGGAAGTCCGCGCCACGGACCGAAAAACGAACCGATGAGATATCCTTAAGAGCGCGTAATTGTCGGCTTCCCTTTCCTTATTGACCGTGCCGGTGTTCGCGAGCACGCCGACCTTGGACAGTTACAAAGCACACGATTAACAGTAAAAACGAGCAAACCGAGAATCGGTGAAGAGTAACAAATAGCACGAATGCGAGAGGGTAGGCAGAAGAAAGAACACGACGGGGGTAGAGGGAGCGAACGGAGAGTCTGCAGAAGGTACTTTTGACCCGAGGCTAGAAAGAGGAGTTTAATCGACAGAGATAAGAACGTTCGGTCGAAGCGAAAGGAGGCCAGCAGCGGATCACGGATTTCGCCCGCGGTGTCAAAAACCGAGACCGATTAAAATTGCCGCGGCGGCGGGAGACGGCTCAATTATCGCCAACGCGCAGACTCGTCGCGCCTGCGCGGACAGACGTGCGTGTAAACGCGGCGCAATGGAACGCGACGCGATCGGTAAAAGATCGGGGCCCCGGAGCGACCAGCGGCGCCCGTCTTCTCGGATAAATTATTGTTGTTAATGATATATTTATTGACGTTACGCCGATAGATACCGGGAAGCAACGGCGTATCGGTCGGTATAATTTGCAGATTCAAGGCAAGCCCGATCCTCCGTCCTCCCTCTCTCTCTCTCCTTCTTTCCCCACTTGGACCGCCTATTTTTCTCGGTCGAGATCCGGTGGTCGTGTTTTTCTTTGTTTTATCCCTCCCTCCCTATCGAGAGGTCTCCTGTGGGTCCCTTCGAGACTGATTAATCGAACGAGAGGTGCCCCGAGCGACCAGAAAATCGCAAATAAAACCGATTGAGAGGCGCGCGAAGAGTAATTGCCGCTTTGTGCTCCGTTGTTCGCGGCACGAGACAAAATTTCGCGATTCGAGACGCGATCGGTTGCGCGTGGGCGCGTAAAAAGCGCGGCCGGTTCGCCTTTTTTTCCTTCCGCGGGTCTCGTTTGTCACGAAATCGTGTAATTAAAAGCCCGGAGAGGACGGTTTTTAATTAGTACGGGGTGGCATTGTTCGGTAAGCGGTCCCAACGAAGCCGAAATACGCTCGTGGAAGAACTTCGAAAGAGATCTGCCGGGAATTCCAATGCTAATTTGGCCGCTGCTACGTTTCTGCCTCCACAGCAATGTTGGCGAAATGCAATTAAACTGGTAATTGACCATTACGGTCGAAAACACGTTGATTATTAATTGCAATTCGTTATTAACTTTTTCTATTGCGAAAATCAAATGATTGCAGCAGCTATATCGATTGGTTGTCGATCGTTGTTGAAATTGATAACTAACTGTCTTAATCGAGAGAATCAATTACTTACAGCAATTATAATTGAACTTACTGCTGAAGTTGATCGATGATCAATCTATCGAAATAATTAAAACTGTATCGTGAAAAGAAAACAAGAGAAAGTAAATGGGCAAACAGTACAAAAAATCATGTTTTTAATCCCAATCGTGGGATTAAAGTTTGAAAATTTTTAAGAGTAAAAATGACAGAGTTGGACAACTTTTGTCAGTCATACCGCCTTCTTCGGAGACTAATCCTGAGCTATTTATATATCATCAAGCCGTCGAAATACCCGCGATAAATGTTTACGTCATTTCCTTTGACGAACCATCCCGCGACTGGCTCGCAACTTTAACAAAGACCGTACGTACGGGATAAGCGAAAAAAATATCCCGTGAAATCCTCCTGGACGAGGCACTGCGTGCGTTCTCCTTTTAAGACGCGAAATCTCACGACGCTCGAGAGGCCGGTTCTGGCAAAACGTTATCAGGACACGCGAATCGTTCCTTAATGATGATTAATGAACGCACGCGGACAGTTCTGTCATTGCGTAACATCTCTCGGTAATTAGCTAACACAGTCGTAACTCAACGATCGTGGTCGTGGAAGCACGCCTGGCCTTTGAATGCTTACCGGTACTTAATTATTTTGTCACTGACTGAATACCAAACCACCGTAGGCCTCGTCCCGCGACATCAGCGACTCGCGTAATCATCGACAATGCAACGACAGCGGTGAACGTACTTTTTTACTTCGTCGCGGACGACGACACGATAAACGCTCCGTAATTAAACGTTGCGTGAAATATGGAGGATGGATGGTACGAAGCGCGAGGGGTCTTCGTACCTGGTCGATTGAATGGCATTAAAGCGGAAGCGCGGTGAATAGCGTGCAATCATCGGTAACAGCGAAGTTCGAGACCGCTATGTGGAAATTGACAGTGCGGTGTGAGACGGTAACTCGATTGGATAAATCCCTGCCTCGGAATAACAACGATCATTGATCTAACAAAATGAGATTGCTACTGCATAAAGTTATAATCGAATTACCGGCCAATCTTGCTCATCGTGATCCGGAAACTTCACAGTTTTTGCATTAATTATTAGAATGCGATCGATTGAAACAAATGTTTACGGAATCCTGTCGAATTTTGTAAAGAAATATACCAAATTAAAATAAAAGTATTTTCCAAGACTCATAGATGTGTCGTTAAAAAGAAATAATTAAGTAAATTAACTATAAAGGAAAAATGAAAAGAGTAGACTCAGCCAGTTGAAAGTGAACAGCTCTAGTAGTGATTCTTTGATTTGTTTTCCTAGTCCTGCGTTTGCTTTTTGCCATAAAATATCATTCTTCTATGGAGATCATTTACATAACCACCAGTTTTGATAGTGTGTTCAGATCCCAATTAGAACACGAAAACTCAAACCCCAAGAATTTATCAAGAAGAAACTTTTGACGATGGCCACCGTATCGGCATCAGAAAACGTTGAGAATAATTGTGCGCGCTATTACCGCGGTTATGGGGTGGTCGTTTTTAGAAAAAGTACAGAGGAATGCGGGCGAAAGAAACTTGGGTGGTACGACGACCAGCGTTCCGTGAGTGTGTTTTAAGAACCGTCGCTCGAGGAGTCCGTCGGCACGGTTTTTGGCGAAGGAAAAAGTCCGCGCGTGTATCCGTGGAAGGGTAAGGGAAACGAGCGAAGTTACGGTAAATCTCTAATTATCGTGGCGCGGTCTTAGGGCGTCCGTTTTTTCGCGCGAAACGTGTCCGTGACGCGAAGGATGTTCCCGAGGAAAGATAATGACAAGTCGCTGTAATTACGCATATTGAACCGCGGCGTAATTTCCCAACAAAGATGGAACGAAACAGTCCCTGCGTGGATTTACCGTGCCAAAGGTGGAACGTGAAAAATTAATGAATCCAGTTAGGATTTTTGGCGTACGAAATAAGCAACGCGCCTGGGTGCACGCGTTTTTTGTAAAATGAAAGATGAACCTAATGAGGTAGAACGACGATTAAGCGAGGATACGACGAAGGAACGAGCTACCGTCTTTGCTATTTTTAGCAGACGTTGGTACCATTAAACGTTTCCTTTTAGAATAGAATTGTACGTTTTAAAAAACAATGTGAATATAGTTATATTAAAATTTAAATGGCAAAATGTACTGTTTTGAAATAATCTTAAGATGAGACGTCGTATATTCAGTTTGTTTTTCGTATCTCAACAATCGTTTCTTGAGGAACTTATTTGTAAACATCCCGCGGATCGTTTGTTAATAGCAATCCTATGCTTTATTGTATTTCTACCGCGAGGAATCAGCTGGAGAGAACGGCCTTGGAAAGCATATATTGGATAATCTATAAAAGTGCTTCTATACAGGCAGTCATAGGCTCGATACGTATCTAGATGACATTGATGATTAATGTTTCGATGATACTTGCCCACAACGTCAAATCGAATTCTCGAGTACGAGAGGGGCACCAGAATTCATCTTAAAATTAATAGATTTGCGTAATAGATTTCGAAATATCTTTCGTTCGTTCCCATTCAACGCTTTCGTGTTCGATGATCGAGCGTCAAATTAACAAGTGATCTCGACCGATTCAGCCTTGAGTGAAGATATACAAACTTAACGCGTTCACTGCCAGATCAAAACCGTATAATATTCTGCAAGACTAAAATTTGGATTTGCAATCTTGCTACAATTCACAAATCTAAATTTATTCCCCTCGAGATCTCAACTAGAGAATGAATTTTTCTAGTTTCATAGTGGTAAATCCTGTCACCTATTTACAGTGACGTGGCAGTCAAAGTATTAAACTGAAACAATGTAAGATAATAAGCTTTTTCACACACGATTTGACCGAAAAGTGCTCTTAAGAATCCAACCTTCAGGGTGGTCGTACATCGTGCGCCTTTCATCGCGTTCCTTCGCACCTGTTCGCGACCGTGTCCCGCGAAATGGCCGATATTCGCATAAATTCTGCGAAGCATAAGTGCGAACTCGTTGCGTGTCGTGCGTGAACGTCGCCGGTGGCAGTAAACACGTGTAAAATCGGGTCGGGGAATGCGTGTAGCGATGGCGTTCACGTCGTCGTACGCGTCGACCCCCCACGGACGCTTACAAATCAAAAACTATTTAGACTCTGCTGGACCACGGGACGAACGGAGACGAAAAGAGGGGACGAAAGGAACGCATTTATTCGTGGTCCCAATAATCGGGGTTCTGAGTTACGAAATACGTGGCTGGTCTAACCAGAAACATCAATCTCCCGCTTTGATGAAATTCAGTACACGAACGGAGCATTGAAAAGTCTTAGATCAATATATTTTCTTAACTGTTGATATTCCGTTTTATGGTTGCAAAGTAGTGCAAATACGCGAAAAAAAAGTTCCATCCACTTTCGCCTTTTAAAGACTATTCATACATCTTGAAATAATTACGGATTACCAGAGTGCGTCATATGTTATATTTATGATAGTAATCTATATTAATTCGAAGGATCCGAGTAAATTATTATTAATATCTCGAGCGGCATTGCGGAATCGCGCAATAGAGCGTCAGTAACGCGACCAGCGACATCAAACGACCGCGGAATATCCAAGCAGAGATCCTGCGTCGCTTCGATGTTACAGTAGTTAATGGCCGATCGTCGGCCGAGCTGAAAATGGCAAAACGACGAAACGATCGCGCGTTAAAGCACGATCGAACGATCGAACGCCGGGACAAACATCGCGGCAGTCGTTGCGGTTTATTGCCGCCACGATGAACCATCGACCAGCTCAGACTTATTTTTGCAACCAAGGAAATGAGTCGCTTTACGAGGAGCTCGAACGACGGATCGTCTAAGAGGAACTGTTCTTTCGCAAGCCCCGATCCACGGCGTGGAAAATTCATTCGAGACATCGAAGAAACGCAAACAAAAAAAGCGACTTGTAATATTATTTTTAGATCGTGAGACTGTGACAAGCAAAAAAGGTTATTTTATTTTACTTGTCCTACCCATCGTGTTTCAATACTGCTGCAAATTGTTATAGTTTTTTCGAGTAAACAGTAAAAATTGCTTGTAATTATAAAATGTGTATGACGATGTCCACGGTTTGACGTTTTATCAGTGATTAGAAGAGATATCGAATGTACATGTAATAATAAATAACCACCATCTGGGATAAAGAAAGCTAATTTCGAGGTTCCTCAGTCCTCTGCTGGTGGACTGTTAGACAGCGTTTTGCGCGAGTAGCGAGGATCGAGAAATTGATTTACGGTAGTGGGAACGACGGGTAGGTAACAATATACAAAATCCAGAGGTCGGTGGAATCCTAAAGCTCGATGGTCGAATGGTTTCGTACGGTCGACGCAAAATCGACAGGCGTACAAAGGGCCGAACACCGCAGAAAACGTGTCCCTTTTTGTACGCTTGGTTCGTTTCTGACAGGGAATCCGAGATGGAGGGACGTTCCCAAAAATCGAGGTGTTGTACTTTCTTTTTTTCTTTCGCTTCCTCGTCGAAACAACGTTGTAACCTGACGCATAGCGAGGCTGTTCGCGCGCCTCGGAGTTAACACGAATTATCCTAGGTGGCCGGTCCCCGCGGGAGATGATTGATAACTCTCTTGTAAGGCGTTATCAGCCGTGGCGTGCACGTTGTTATGTTCACGTCAGAAACGTGACGCTGATAGACGGGGCCCGCTCTCTTCTCTCTCCTTTCTATTACACTGTCGTACCGTCTCTCGAGCTCGTTTCTTCCTCTGTCGGTGTACTTCCACGCGACCTGTTGCCGTTAATTCAAACTTACAGGCCCGGCGTGTCAAAAATCTCTTTTTTCCTCTGTTCGATACTCTTCCGTCGTGTCTCTCTAACCCGTCCCTTTTCACACGATTGTCCCGGCACCGGTTAATGAAACGGAAACCAGAGCGTCGAGGAGTCAGTGTTTTCGCTCGCTAGGGCTAGATCCAAATCCGAGTACAAGAGAATGAAAATAGAAACGAAGGATTCACACGTTTTGTTGATTGGACTCATCGAATTATTTATCACTTTAGATGAGAGACATCTTAACCTTGCTAGACTTTACTGTTTGTAATGGCTTGTGACAATCTAAAGACTAGGTTAGAGGAAAGAATTCCAATGGATGGCTACACACTTAATTCGCCCAACTTGTTTCAACGTCACCCTTTGAGAGACTTCGAAAGAAACCAGATCGAGTATCGAACAAAGAGCTAGAGTTGTTAGAGAGCAGCTTCCAAACACCGACGTGAATGGAGCACGACTCTAACGTTGTCCGGTCAGTCCGCGGTCACGAGCGACTGGGTCTAGCGGTGAATTCTCAGGGTCGAGCGCCGGATTATAAGCGCCCCTCTTTTCCTCTCGAACGAACCCTTTCGTGTTCTCTCTGTCGCGAACAATCGGAACATCGACGAATTCAAACACGCGTGCGTTTCTGCACCAGGCGACAAATACAATAAACAGAGCACAATAACGCTTTTAGCCGTCGTCACGGGGGCACCTACGAAGTCTGATACGAGAGTACGCCAGAATGATTCCACGAACTGTATCTGAAACTTTGCCCTGTCTCTCAAATTGTGAACCTAGGTGTCCAATGAACCTAAACGATCATGAATGATGATTCGAATCTACTGATTAAATTTTATTATTATTTGTTTCAATGAATACAAGTCTTCGAAGGTTAACACGAACCATGTATACTGTTACTCTAAGTCAAAAGAAGCTAACAGAAGGTAACAAAAAGAAGATTTGTTATTTATTCATATGCGAGGTAACCCTAATAGCACGTAATAATGTTGTACATTTAACATAGATAAGAACAAGTCCAACTGTTCGACTGTACGTTTACCGATTGATTACCGTAAATGCGAATTCTTTGTGCTACTGTAAAACGAAGTAAGGCTCCTTTCTGTCTCCTCTCGGCTATTTGGCCACGACTCGCCTAACTAAATTACATCTTCCCGTCTATTTATGATCGCGGGAGCAGTAAAAGTTGACCACGGGGACTCGTTCCGCGAAAAACGCTCGCGATTAAGCCGCTAAATTAGGGATCAAGCAGAAACGTTTCATTAAAGGATTAAGATATCCCCGGGAATCGCCAGAAGCTGCTCGCTAATGAGCGCTACGAACGGAATAATCGTCGCGAGCTCGTACATCGACCGCGGCGCGAGCGAGAGAAGCGAATCACGAACTGTGAGAATTGCGGGGACGAACGAACCGAGAACTGGTTAAATGGCAGTGTTCCCTTGATAGGGAAGCATGGAAAATTATTTGGTTCAAGTCGCGAGGCAGCATGACTTCCGAGCGACTTTCAAGCCATTCGCGAACAACTCGCCCTATTAACCACGGACATTTCTACCTGGACGCGTTGCGAAATATTGCGAGTTAAATCACTTGAAAATGCATGTTTTGAACAGTGGAATTCAAAATTAACAGTACAACTACCAGGCAATTACGGTGTATTTATTTGTATAAAAGAAATTAAAAAGATTCTCGAAGAAATGTATAATGCAAAGGAAATAAACGTTTATTCATTCCCTCATACGGAACTACGGTAAATTTTTAAAAATCCGGTAGTTTTAGCATTAATGATATATCCTAGTTATTGATTTTCGACAAAAATTACAAACATTAAGAGCTTGAGAAATAAAAATATATTTTATTTTACTTTTATGCAAGATTTTCTATATTGCACACTTGAATAGCTAAATATTCGCGATGAATTGGAGGAATGCAAAATATAATAATAAAACCATTCAATTTCTATACTTTTCCTCTGTAAGTGAAATACTATGTGCATCGTCTGGTCAAGAAACGACTGCTAGTCGCGTATGTTTGGACCCGACGCACGGTCCACGCGAGCGATAATTTCGTGTCTCGTTGCACGAGATCAGAAAGGTTCCACGGCGAAAAGGAGGGAACCGAAGGGAGTCTTTCGGTAGGCGCGGCGCAGAGATAATACCGGAGCTCGCGTAATAAAGCTGCGACGCGTCCCGCTGTGCGGAAACCGGACGCGGCGAGTGCAACCGCGGCCCAATTACCGTGCAGTCCTCGCGCGAGCTCCGACGCTACATGCGAGCACCCCTGAGTCAATTTATCCAGGACCGTCCCCCGGGAATTTGTCCCAGCGGGTGGGTCATGGAAACGTTCGGAAGTAGTCCGATCGCGTTTGCGAGAGATCGTAGTGGTCACGTGAAGTTTCTCATTCTCCGTTGAATGGTCGACCGGTAAGAAAAAAGATTATCGTCGGGGATGGTTACCGACGACAAATTAACGCGACTTCATTGAGGTTCTGCACGCTGCGCGGTTCGTGCGAAACCAGCTGGCTCGAAGAAGGAGACTAACGAAACGTTATGTTGGAGATGACTCATCTTCGGTAGCCTTGAACGGCCAATTCATTTTTTCCAACTTCGTAAAGTGTTCGCTGTCGGGTCTTCGTGTTAATGCACGCTTTGCACGACACGGTGTTTTGCATATTTTTATGTTTCGTTTGCTACTGTGAATCGGACAGTAGTCCCTCGCTATGTGACTCAATTTTGTTCCTGATGACAAGGCGAATCTCTCTTATTTGAATTGATGAAATTTTTACCGATGAAAATGATAATACAATATTATAATACAATCACAGTATTTCATACATATGAAAGCAATGCAATTTGGTGCTTTCAATCTATGTGCTTGCAATCATATTTGCACCTAAATTTCTAAACGACGCATCTTCACGTTTAACATGGTATATTTTGGTTTGTTTACAGAAGCTCCCGGAGAACTAGGATGGGTGCTCACCTTAGTGATAGTGTCCCTAGTGTCGGCGGGAATCGGTGCAGTCGTGATGGTGACGCTTCTACACTGTCGGAGGTCAGTACGATTCCGTAATTGTAGTTTTAGCGAACGGTCAGCGCGGCGATTCCGTCGGATTCAATCTCGCGGCTCGATAGGGAATTTATCCGTTCGATCGCGGAATCTCGAATCGAAATATGAGAACGTAAACAGCTGCACGCGGTCGGTTTCCGTGAGAGAGATTGCTTTCGAAATCTATACAAAGAGGAAGAAGCCAGCGATGCATCTCGATACGGATCGACGATCAGCCAGATCCGCGAAACGATCGCGGTTTAGCCAAGAGCTCGCTTCTCTCGCGGCCGGTTGCCCCGATCGATTCCCCCTTAAATTACCACCTCCCTGCAATGCATCAAAATCGAGGGAACCGAACCATAATAAGAAGGGTGGAACCGGTTGCTAACTAGATCGGTCGATTTGAATCCGTGGTGCGACAGGGCAAAAAAGTTGGAGAGGAAACAATGAAAAAAGCCGCGGCGGCGGCGCAACGCCGAAGGACAGCCGTAACTACGGTCAGCCCTTCGTTCCACCGTGACGAGAAATCGACGATCTTTATAGCGATCCACTTCCTCCGACGATCGAGACAAAGACTCGCGTTCGTAAAGCGATTAACGCGAACTTTTATCGTGTATTTTGCGCCCTGCATCGCAATTTTAATAGCCTGTTGGTTAGGATGCGGTTCAAAGACACGCGATACCTTTGTCCTAGTAATCGTAATACGATCGAGCTTTCAGACAAATGTGAATAACAGTTAATAATTCTGGGAATAGTATCTCAACATTACCGAGGGATCACTATTTCTTGAAAGTCATTATAGTACAACTTTTTAGGTAATACTGTATTCAAGTATTCTTAAATAATATACAAAGGATATTCAAAGTTGTTTTTTTCTATAACTGGAGAACTTAACAACGCACAGTGTCGTGATTATGGCTAATTAGCCGGACAAAACTTATGACTTAATTTCGTAAAAAATTGAGACTCGCCATATAAAGTACTCTTTAGATAATAGGAATATCGATATTTATCTGCCCTTAATGTCGATAAAACTCGTTTTACTTCACAGGATTCAAATATTCTTCTATTAGATAAGGCAATTTACATACTTGGTAATAGAACGTTTGAAACGTATTGTTTACAGCGAATAGCAGCAAATACTATTAAAATAGTTTGTACAACTGCTTTGTAATATTCCAAATCAAAGATTTATAATTGAAACTTATCGCGAAAGTACGTACATTTATCCAAATTAAAACTGTCAATTGATTATATAATTTTGATCAAGTTTTTTAGATTTTTTTTAATGATACTACGCCTCAATACACATAAAGAAACAGTTTTATCCGGCTAGTATCTCTAATCGCGACACTGTAGTATAATGTATCATTAACGTTGAAAAAAGTACATATTCTGCTTTAACGTTCCACTTATGTTGGGTCAGAATGAACAACTCGTCAATGGTACGAAAGAAATTAATCCACTTGTAGTTGAAATTATAAATAGTCTTTAAGATCCATAATTTCTCTGATATTGTACGACTACCTGGCAATATATATTCAATGTCTAATAGATCCGTTTGTATTTTCTGTTTCAGAATGAAGAGCGCCGGTGGCAGAGGTAAAGAAAGCTTCTGGGATTATTATAAATCCGGTGTTCTTATGGTTCACCAGTTGTTTCGAGTTGCATTTATTAATACGGCTGATAGGATTATATTTAAGCTGCTTATCGAAGTTACGGTTAATGTAGCCATGCATTCCGTCCAGTTATTATTACAGTCCTCTATCGGTACGATTTACAATTTCTGTCTGTTACATTTTCGTAATATAATAAATTACGCCGTGCTAACGATTGGCTTAAAATCAAGCGCTGTTTAGAAAATTATCCACCTGAAATTATGCCAATCCACTCGAGAATATTAGTTCGAACGTTATCGTGTCGTCGTCGAATGGAGCGCGATCGAGAATTACCGAGCAATTTTTGAAGTTGAAAAATGCAAAACCTGCGCGACCAGTATGACGTATAGTTGGAATAATTACGCTCCAATTATGCGAAATTGGTACAATAGGTATGTCAATCGAAGCGTGTCGGGCCCGTAGCAATAGCGCTGACAGGTCATGTTCGAAATCGTTCATAATTATACCAGTTCCCTGCCGGGATATCGGTTCGCAGTCCCAACCTATTCTACGGTTCCCTAACTGCTCGTTAAAATATGATATCCGCCTCCTAATAATTCCTTTTTAAGACGCCATTGTGAATGCTCCCTGAAACCTTATTTGTATTCAAAAGGCCACGTGTGTTGACACCGAAATGATGAAAGAACAAATTTTTGTTGGAAAATTATGCTGTACCCATTATTCGGTAGCACATATTTTCCTACAATCTGTTCTGTCAATTTTTATTAGAAATTACGAATGAATCATTTCGACTACTTTGGTAGTTTTGCCTCGTACAAATAAATAGAGAGACTCTAGTAACCTTTTCTGAAATTTCATTAAATATCCTAACGAACGTAGATCTTTCAAAGTTTAAAGATGCCAAACGAATTGGGATAACAATACGCAAGTAACTAATGTAGCACCAGAGTTGTCGTAACCTAATTGGAAGCATGAAAAACGTATAACCGAGGAGCAAGACAGGTTTAAAGACACTTGGATAACAAGTGAACCAAGAACAACTGGAGACCGCCTCCGGTTGAGCAAATCAAACACCTACAAAGTGGACGAATGGAACGATCCTCCCTAGAAACGTAACAAACGAATCGATTTGATTCCCCTGAACGAAGAGGGTTACGTACGTGTACTCCGGTACGTGTCGAAAGAAGGAAATAGAAGGGAGACCGACACGTACCGGAGTCCCGAGGTTCGAAGACGTATCCGGATGTCGTTCCCGCGACGTTCTGCCAACACAGGGCTCTCCTTGCGCCGCAGGAAAGACACATGGGCCTCACACAGCCGCGCGACGTACGGCGTCGATTGGTGCAAACGAGAAGCATAGTAGAGCCGTGGCGTCGAGTGTCAGCTTCGATTGGAGTTTAATTAGTTCGCATAATGAAAGCCGCTCACGGCGGTATATCCAGCCGTGCTACTGTTGCTCTCGTGCACGTAAAGGGTACCGGAGCGACGCGACGGACGGGCGACATAAAGGACAGTGAAACGCGTCTAATTAACTTTCTGATTTAAAATCACCCGCGGCACGATACGATCAACGAACCGGGGTAACGGAGACAGGAACGAGGCTGGCCGAGGACCGAACGAGGATGGGAAGAAGGGCTGAAGAGGAGGGAGTAAGGGCAGGTTACTAGCGGCCCGGGATACAAGGGTCACCCGAATTAATTATCCAACACTCGTTTTACCGAACCTCCCTGGACTCTGTCGTCGATCTCCACCGATCCACGATTTGCCTCTTAAGTGCCTTTCACACCGAAATGTCGTGACCACTACCGACGATGGCTACAGAGAGCAGGCGCCAGAGGCGTCTATTTAGTAGACGACGTCTGCACGCCGCACCATAGAGAGGTTTAATAGGTGGAATTATTTGCCCAGACACCGATTCCCTGCCAATCGCCGGGGTTAAGTGTAGCGTGCGAAGCTAACATTTCAACGTGCTACTAATTGGAGACACAATTTATAAGGGTCGAGCGAAATGTTAATTTGAATAACCTAGGAAAATGACATTTAGAATTTTACATCGTTAACATTTGAGGAACTATTTTCTATCAAAGACATAATTACACTTTCGGAAAGGCTAATAGGGTCTAGCTTGATCAAAGTCTTTATCCGCGGGGCATCTAAATCATTCTACAGAATCCGGTACACGAAAGGATCGCGTTCCGAATCCACGCAACGAGAAGGTTTTAAACGCCGCATCGTCGTTTTCTCTTCGTACGCAGAAAGAGTCGCGAAGATTTAAACCCTTCCGTTTCTTCTTAGTTTCTATCAATTACATCACAACCGCAATAACCACTGTCGCGGGCTTACCGTGTTCACCGTGGGTTTATTTATCCGGCGTGTATGTAAACTTGTCAGCGGTGAAATTATAGCTGTACTCGCGTACGGATGTAATTGGAATTCTCCTTGGAAAGTACAAGGGCGGCAAGTTCGTTAAATAAGCAACACGGTGATGTTGCGCATTGAGCGCGTCGAGCAATTTCATAGCTCGCAGAAAAAGGACGAATTAATGGAACTCGGTTCGAATTGTACGACCATCGGCGTTAAGAATCGCCGCGCGAATGCCAACGGACAAGAGAGGCGTTAATGGACGGCTGAAAGAGGCCGTTGTGGAAAAAAAAACGACGAGTGCCCGTACACGTTTGGTTCCCGTACGATCGACGGGACACAATAGCGATTCGAGAGCCGGGTAGAATAGGTGAATCGAATGCGTTAATCGGCTTATCGCGCGTTCCCCCCGGCCGATACGCCGAATCAGCTGCTGCGCCCTGAAAGAGTCAACGACAGGATCTTGCACGATTCGTTGAAAGCTCGCGTATTCTTGACCGGTTTTTACACATTTCGATTTTACACTGGACACTATAAGACACTTAGCGTACAATAATTTGCGAAAGAAGTGTCGCTGACTGGGCCCTGATTCTTGATTATTTAGACCGTTATGGTTATTCTATAGTATTGTGGCGTTCTTTAGTACGTTCTTTAGTAGTCCGGGATATACTATTCACGATGCATGCTTTAATCTTTACCAGTCCTCTATTTCGTTTCTACGAATACCTTATGCCCTCTGTATAATACACCATTTTGTATTGTATACTCTAATGCTTCTCTTTTCCCTCCCTCTTCTCCTATAATCCCTGTACATTTTATTCTTATCACTTCTACTCTCTTAAATGAACCCAGTGCATAGCTGTCTGACTCTATTCCATCTTGAAAATTCTAAAATACACTTTCCCACTCCTTCCTGATACCTGTCCTCATTGTCTACCCCAGTCGGAATTTTGTTGCACTTATCACTCTATAATTATTTACCATGTTATCGACTCCAAAGCAAGAATAACATACATAACTAGTTTAACCCTTAAGTGTATTATTGTGGCAAGTTTAAAATAATAATTGTTTAACATATATCAATGTAATTATTTGAAAATGTATGTAATCCCCCATTAGTCCATTGTTTTTTAAATGCTTTAAAGGAAAGTTGATTTCCATTTACCAATTTGATAAGAATCAACATTGAGTAAAATAATTCAATTGAGATTGAGAGTTCACTTAAGGGTTAAACATTGTACACGTAGAATGAAATAGTTCCGTCTCAAATAGATCGAAGCCATTAAAATACGAATATGCATAATTATTATTAACACATTGATCTGACTCCTCACGAAAGCTATAAATATGAGAAAGTAAAGTTCCACTGAACCTATTATAAAATTAAAATCGATGAGGTCGTTAGCACGGTAGATAATTACCGGAATCCTGGTCGACGCGGGAACACGTTCAGCCGTCATGAGGTTTCACAAAAAGCCAAAGCCCTAACGTACAATTTTCTCGCTTCACCGAAAATCTTTTTGACGTAACGATGCTCGAAAATGAATCGGGGTCGGCCGCGTTCATAGCTCCCCATAACGGGCCCTGCGGTCACGCGAAGCTGCTCAAGGAAATAGAATCCGGGCCCTCGAATCATCTACTTCGAACGACGACCATTTTGCCCCCCGCTGTCACGACACGGCACGATTTTCACGCGTCCCGTTCGCCCTCCAATTAATATTCGAACCATCTAATACGGTAAATCACGCGGTGTAACGCGTCCACGGAAGTGCGAGGCGAAGCGACAGGCTGGAAAAGGAACGGATCCTATTACCTCTCGCCTCGTCCAATAGGTGGGAACGATGGCGTAATCGCGGTGGAAACGATCGTGCGCCACGCCGCACGTTGGACTAGAATTTATTCGTGGACCGACCAAACTAATTGTCCGAATTCCCTAGGAATTACACACAAAGGAATATATTCGATATATAATTTTTTCAAGCAGAGATTAATGATCGACGTGGTTCTGACGAACATCCATGTTCGATAACTTTGTCATTTTTTTAAATGTTAAAGCTTCAAAATTCGAGAATAAGAGAATTCTTCGATTTTTTCAATTCTCCACATATGGATGACATGACTTTTCACTGAGGAGCCAAAGAAGATAAATTCTCAAAATTGAACGTTAAAGAAAATAAATCTAGATACTTTAGAATTTTAACGAGTCTGTAAAAATAAGTTCTATGAGAAATTGTGGGTATGGTACGAACCAGCTCGTCGATAAATCGAAACCGTCTTTATTTACGATCTTAACGTTTGCTACGGAATGCTAAATCGCTGGTCGCGGTTCAAGCGTGCTCGTACTGAATGGCTAAGACCCGCGAGTACGCGAATAAATAACATGATTACACCACGGCTCGTGGACATAATCGATTGCTCTCGGATTTCTAAGTCAGTCGCGGAGCACGCCGGTACCCCAGGGTGGCTCCGAATGAATAGAAAGGTTGATTGGAGGCAGAAAGTGCGCGGCGTGCAATTGAATCCTTCGAAACGCGTTGGAAACTGGTAATTGGTTGCTAATTGGTCTTCGATCTCGAACAGGTTCGAATATCTTTGTCGAAAGAGGAACGAACAGCGTTCGTAGTATTGAAACTCTGAGAGTTTCGATGCATCTGATAACAGCTAGCCGTCGTTAAGATACGCTAATCGATACGTCAAAAGAGTTCTCTCGAGCGACGTTGGACGTTCGTGTCCTCCCATTACCCGACGATCCTGCGGACATTGCATAGATCCTAATTATGTAAATTGCGGTGTAACGTCTTGTTATAAATACACCGGGAACGGCGAGGTTCCGTGAGGCAGAATTAAATTTCTCCTCGGGTACGTCACCCTGCTTTTCATTCTGGAACGTCAGAGGCGCATCAGCAATTATCCTCGCGAGCTTCTCGGAAGAAGAAGAAAATAGCGTCTAGACGAGGCGCAGGTAGGAAAGGAGATTGTGCCTCGTTGCGCCGGGCACACACGCGTGCGTGCCGCTGGTGTAAGGGCACCGCGATAAACGAGAACCAGTCTCTCTATCTCCTGGCAAGTGACAGCCGCCAAGGCGCGTCGCAGCCTCGCCGAACAGGACGACGAAAACCATCGTCGAGAGACCAGAAGGACGAGGACGACAAACCACGAGGAGAGACTCGTACGTGCGTAGGTTATGAGGTACACCGACGTGAACCAGAGAGAAAGAGAGAGACACGACCATGGGATTCCCATAATCTCGTTTTTTCACTGCAGCATTCTCATGCCTACTTACCGAGTGGCGGTGCTTCTGATCTATGAATTCCAAATTCTTTTTTTTTTTGTATTTTCGACCGCTCCTGCGTCTTGCCCTTCGTACCTTTCTCCTTCTGCCTCGATTCCTCCACCTCTGCCCTCTTACCACCCCGAACCCTGCCGCGTTTCTATGAGGGCTATGACGGCGCGATGACAGCCGCACAATGAAGCCATACAGAAAACAGCCGTTTTTTTTCTCTCCTCTATCTCTCTCTTGCTCCCCATAAACCGAGCTCGTGTCATAATGCGGCGATCCGGGTTCGCGTGTGTACGTGCGTGTAAAATATACCGATATAGAAATATCTATACGCGGGATTCTCGTAGGCTCCGTGCGTACGCCGGGCCTCTCGCAACGTAACAGGATTCCCGGGGCCAAAAGCTCACCTGGCACTTCACCAGCTTCGTTTCGATTCGTGGGTCCTCGACCCTTCAACGATGAAACTCGAGCGCGATTCGCTCGTACGATCCCGCCAACGGATTTTCCGAAGGAACAAGCCTCAAGACCTGCCTTTTTTGTTTCTGTTCCAGCGGGCTGCTGCAGCGTCGGCGTCGAGGACTCGAACGTTCAGGAAGCCGGCGGCCCAGGTGGCGGAGGCGGGGCTGGCGGTGGCGTGTCCGTTATACCCGACCGACCACCCCTCGAATTGGACAAACTGCCTCCTTATCACGATGTTGCGCCTAGTCCTGGTACGTATCGTTAACTAAATATTCCAATGTGTATTCGTCGTTATTGGGGCGAGATAAGTCTGATTGACAGAACTCCGATACGTAAACTTGGGGAGAATTACGGAACCAGACTTTGATATACCGATTGACAGAGTTCCAGTATAGACCTAGGGGGAATTGTAGATATCAAACTGGTCGAAATTCTCGTATCAACGATCGTATTCGAATTTAAACGAAAGTCTCTGGGTGTACCAGATCAGTGTTTCTCAACCTCTGGTCTGCGTTTTTTAATAGTCCACGAAATGATATTGCTTGAAAATTTTGAGTGATTTGAATCTTTATTAAAAATAGAAATTTGTCTGAGTCTCTCTTAATAGAAATGTACTCAATGTTACTTTTCACATGTAGAAATTACTTTTAAGTGTATGTAACTTTCTTTATTTACGTTATATGATACAAATATAAGACGCTCACTTTAAATCTTGAGTTAAGTCTTAGAGATTCGCAACAACAAATGTGTTGAATATGATCCATTTATCTGGATCCATTTTCATTCAAAGAATAACACTTGATCCCGGTCTTTTTGGACCCATACCTTATCTATTACAATATTCATGTATTTAGACTTTTAACCCTTAAGTGGATTATTGGGGCCACTGCGGCCCTCCGCAAGTTTAAACTAATAATTGTTTAATATATGTCAATGTAATATTTGAAAATTTATGTGATCCTCCATTAACTCGTTATTATTTAAATGTTTAAAGGAAAGTTAATCTCACCTACTTTAGCTTTCAAATTTACTTATAATTTATTCACTAAACTTATTCCACTATAAAACAATTGGCATTTTAAAAAATCTATTGCATGGTAAGTGGAAGAGAGAGATAACTTTATGAATTCACATGGACCCAACAACTAAACTAAGATTGAGAGTCCACTTAAGGGTTAACACATAATAACATCGAAACTTTATTTCACTCGCTCGTTACAAGATTAAAATAGAATATGATCGTTGATACATTCATTTACCTGTAAGTCATTGATGACAGTACGGTGTCTGTCATGGATGACCAACGCAATGGGGAACGGGTTAGAGAGACTCTCGCGATTGAAATACGGGTTATATTGTACGCGATACAAGTCGCCGAGAACCGTGCGATCCTATCGATTCATGGGATTTGATTCAAGGGCACAATGTGTGGTCGTGGTTAGGCTCGCGACGCGGCGGTGGTACGCCAGGAGTCGTCACGACGCCTCTGTCTCTTCCGCAACATAGACGGGCCATGAATCTCCCTGTGGAGAACCACTACACCCACATGCAGACCGACGAGGCGCTCTACGCAGAACTGGACTCGCAAGCCGCGAGCTACGCGAGCGATCTTCAACTACAAATGAGAGGAAGCTCGACGTACGGTACAACTTCCGGCGGACAGGACGACGAATACCACGAGCTGGACGCCGCGAGGTTACATCGTCATTACGGCGCTGGCAACGAGGACGGATCATTGCAGAGGGACACGCTTCGTACACGGCACAGTAAAAGGTAAATTAGTCCTCGTAATTAAATTTTTCGCTGTACGACTCCTTGCACAAGATAACGCACTTAACGATCTCGTTTATGGAAGAAACTAGATTGTGTCGCTTCGAGGGACAAACCATAATTTTGATTCTCGATTCTTTTATGCAATAAATTTCAAACTTTTAAAACATGAAAAAAATTTTGTTTTCAATTTTTACTTCTCGATCATGAAGCACACACTTTGTTCAGTCTTTTAGAAATTACTCTACCGTTTTACCTGTCTGAAATATTCCTTTCCAAATAAGCAAAAAAAATATGGAGCAACACCTTGAGTAACGTCACTGTCAGAACCAGTTTCGAGGCAAACTTTCCAAGTCAGTTTCACACGCTTTTACGCTTTTCGAAGGACGGACAGTCGCATAACAACATCGTATTACGAGTAAACGCGTCTTATTAAAATGTACCGTTGCGAGACCGTGCATAATAATTATCCAGTCAAAGTGCATTTCTTAGAGTCAATCAAAGATTCATTAAAGGAAATAGACAATTATACGCTAGCACGGCGACTCGGTTAAACATTAGCAAGTGTTACTGCAAACGCGTTCCATTAATTACATGCAACCTGTTCGACGAATACCAGAGACGTGACTTTGCTCTTCTCGATTACGAGTCTTAGAATCGATAAAGTGCCCGTTTGACTTGACACTGATCCTCGTCTTCGAGCTTCGGGTAATCTCAAGGTCCAGCTACCTGGACCTTTCCCGGAACCAAATTCTAAGACAGAAGGACAAGTGTCGAGTCATTTGGCGCCACCATGGAACAGGAAACGACGTCCAAAGCCTTATCTGTCACTAACGTCGCCACGAACGAGGCGTAAACTCGTAGGACGATCCAATCGATCGCTGACACTGGCTAACGTCCCGTAATCCGATATTTTTCAGGTTACAAGAACCGGATTACGAGATGTACGAGAATGGGCCGTCGACGCCGGTGCCGCCAGGTCAGATGCAGCACCACCATCACCACCATCATCACCACAATCATCACCATCATCACCAGGACTTGCGGATCGGCAGCAGGAACGGTGAGCATCCGTCGTACCAAAACACAGCGTACACCGGAAGCGATGCTGAACCGGACGGGCCGACGCTGAGCAGCGCGCCGAGCAGCGCCTACTACAGCGATCTGAGCTCCAACTCGGCGAATCAACAGATGCCAGCGGCTGCATCGTCCAACAACAACACGAACCTCCATCTGAATCCGCAGGGCCTAGAGACGCCACAATATCGGTTGGCGGCGATAAACGAAAGTTCGGTGCCGTCGGACTACATCTAACACGAAATCGAATGATTCAAACTGGGTGAAAAGTTTGACGGAACGAGTGTTTCTGTTCCTTGCGACGCAAAGACAACAGCTGTTAGATAGTACGTGCGGAAACGTGTTTCGACCGAAGTTTGAGCAAGTTTAAGAGTGCTTGATGACGTTTGAAAACGCTAAACGAAAGGAGTATAGCAACGGAGGGGTCGGTCGAGCGCCGGTGAGAGCGCGACCCCTCTGGTGGCGAGTGTGGGAGGTGACGCCACATGAGCTTTCGAAGACTGAAGCTTTTAACGACGGTCAAGACTCAGGAATATTTTTGTACAAACCAGGTAGCTTAAGAGAGCTCATGGAAAAGGCGGCGACAGTCAATCAGCCGTTAAGAGTGCCTAACATTCCTAAGTGTTCGCTGTGGGGTTAAGATAGTAGGGCTCGAAAGTAAGTAAATCGTTAACGCTGGAGAACTCTACACTTTCTTTGACACTGTAACAAAGAACGA